>NC_132883.1:9463887-9763887 GCF_030463535.1 Salminus brasiliensis
GTTCTGAATCTTCACATGTGCCCACTCAAATCAGCAATTTGCTTAATAACAAGTTGGCTGTGTTTGGAGTGTTGTATTCATCACTGCAGCACTTGTGGATTTGCTTCAGTGCTTAAATTACTTAAATCCTCCAATGAAATGGTACACATGCTCTCTCATTTACATGGGTATCGGAATGCATTGTTTTATTGCCCCTGCCGACATAGTCAAACATGCACATTGGGCACTCTGCACGCAAGCTGATCCATCAGGGAAGACAAAGCCATCTGTTGAATTTTTAGTAACCTTTTAAACAATTTATTAAGATAGCAGCTACTGCTAATATTGGGACACATTTCCTAATGTGTTGAAGAATGAATGAATTATTAATGTGTCATTTGCTAATATAACCCTAGGAAGAGAATCAGCACACCGGTGTGTTCGGAACAGCGTTCCATTTATTATGTATAAACCAAGGCTTGCTTGCACCAACACGGATTAGAGATCTTTAAATAAAATCAAGGTTTGAATGAAGGATTAAATCAAGATTTAGCTTTTAATACATTTGCACTAAACCTTTCCTTCAATTTGAGGAAAGAAATGCAAAGTGAAAAAAGATATGTTCCGCAATGTCCATTAAAAACTTTGACTCTTTGTTGCTTTGACTCTCCTTAATGCACTTTCTGACACCAAGAACTGTGAATTATGAATGGCGAATTATGAAAAAGACAGGTAACATTCCTGGATTGGTAAAACTAAGTCTTATGACCAGGACCTCTGACTTAAAAACCACATACAAACATGGCTACACATACAAACCTTTTATATAATTCATGGGGCACGGCATTTTGCCATTCAGACTGCTCAAGTCAGAAATGATGAAAATCAGACTGAAGCTGCTTTTTAGAACAATGTCTAGGAATTTGGTATATGATGTAATTTGGCACTGTCAACAGTGGAATCATATTACTTTATGGTGCAATAGTGTAATCCTGGTACTTTATAATGTTACAGTGGAATCATGTTACTTTTTGATGTGAATTGTGTTTTTTATGGGTTTACAATGAAATGTTGTTATTTAATGCTGTTACGCTGGAATCATGGTCATTTATGATGCAACAGTAAAATCGTTTTACTTTCTGATGTTTACAATGACATCATGTTACCAATATACTAGTGGAATCCTGTTACTTTATAGTGCAACAATGGACTTCTATTGCTTTTTGATGTAACAGTAGAGTCATGTTACTTCATGATACACCAGTGGAATTCTATTGCTTTATGATATAAAAGTGAAATACTTAATAATGCAACCACTGAATTGTGTCACTTCATGATGTAACACTAAATTTATGTCACTTTATGATGTAACAGTATAATCCTGTTGCTTTATGATACAACAGTGGAATTCTGTTACTTTATGACGTTACAGTGGAATCCTGTAACAATTTGATGTGAAATGTGTTTCTTTATGGGTTTACAATGAAATTATGTTACTTTATGCTGTAACATTGGAATCATAGTCATTTATGATGCAACAGTAAAATCCTGTTAGTTTCTGATGTTACAATGAAATCATGTTACCTGATAATATACCAGTGAAATCCTATTACTTTATGGTGCAACAGTGGACTTCTATTGCTTCATGATGTAACAGCATAATCCTGTTACTTTATGATGCAACAGTGGAATTCTGTTGCTTTATGATGTAACAGTGGAATCCTGTTACTTTATGTTGTTACAATGGGCTCCTTTTACCTTATGATGTAACCGTGAAATCATGTTACTTTATGATGCAATTGTGTAATCATATTACTTTATGATGTTACAAAAGAAACATGCCACTTTATGGTGTAACTATGGAATTTCTAAAAATAAGATGTAACATTACATCATGGTGTAGCCATGGTGTAATCGTCACTTTATGAGCTGCCTGTTAAATTCTAGAAAAACATTTACTTTTTAAAGGCTCTTAGCGTGCCACTCAGACTTATTGTTGCAGTAGATTTATAGGCTAATTAAGCATCCTGAGGTTGTGGTCAGGTCAGAGGTGTCCCTTTGTTTCTCTCAGGCAAAGAGCAAGAGCTCCTCAGCTGCCTTCTCTCATAGGATTCACAGCAGCAATTCGATTCATGGGCTGGAAAGCCTAAAGCTTTCTCTCTCTCTCTCTCTCTCTCTCTCTCTCTCTCTCTCTCTCTCTCTCTCTCTCTTTCTCTGTGTCCCAGAAGACAGCTGGGCCAGTGCATAAAGGGCCAATTCGGTTCACGGATCCCTTCAGCCCTGTCTACAGACAGAGCTAAAGTGACAGGCGACAACGAAAAACACAATAAACAAACGGAGCCGCGAATTACCGACATGAAAAACGGCAGCATGCAGTGATTGAACCAAACATCGGACATGAGATCCAGAGCCAAGAGCATCTGGGCGGAACGAGTTAGACGGCAGGAGATTGATGTGTATCTGTATTGTTGTGGGCCTTGACCTTCACGCAAACGGAGCATGGAAACCACAAATTTATAGAAACAAGATTTGACTTGTGTGGAGTATCATCTGTGAGCATGTGGCCCTGCATTGTTTTGATATGAAAGGTGTGAAATGACCAGACAGATGTTCTGACAATGGGAACTTTCTGTGATCTACGCGTGGCTGGTCTGGGTTTTCACTTCAATAAAGGTTGAATGGATAAATGTGGAGTAGACACTTCTGGGGGCCATCCTCTGTGACATCTAAATGGCAAAATAAAGGGCTTTGGCCAGTCAGGTGTAAGAAGGGCAAAGAGGTGGTTCTTAATGACCACTTACTGCTGATATGGTTAGTGTAGTCATAGAAATCGGGTTTAACTTGGACTGACTGTAACCTCCTGTGTTCAAGTATTGTCTTCAATCACCCTGCAGTCCTGAAAGATCTCTAACCTCTAACCTGTGTGATTCAGCTTGACTTGTCTGATTAGCTGATCAGATGTTTCAGTATGCTTCTGGTATATTGTAGTCATCTGATCTTATTTTTCCTGTTGAATTAGACTGAATACACAGTTGAAACCAAGTTTTTAAGGCAATATGCATTTAAGGCAATTTTATTACTTTCAGTCAAAAGTTTAAATTCACTAAGATTATTATGCTTTTAAACTATTTGGGACCGCCCATATGATGATGTCATGTCTTTGGAAGCTTCTGATAGGTTTATTGGCAACATCTGAGTAAATTAGAGACATCATGGGGAAGTCGAAAGAAATCAGCCAAGATATCAGGAAGAGAATTGTGGACTAGCACAAGTCTGGCTCATCCTTGAGTATAATTTCCAGATGCCTGAAGGTGCCTCGTTCATTTGTACAAACAATTATATTCAAGCACAAACAAGATGGGAATGTCCAGCCATCACACCCCTCAGGAAGAAGACAGGTTCTGTGTCTCAGAGATGAACATGCTTTGGTCTGAAATGTGCATATCAACCCAAGAACAAAAGCCAAATACCTTGTGAAGATTCTGGTTGAAGCTGGTAAGAGTGTCATTATCCCCAGTAAAACAAGTACTGTATCTACATGGGCTGAAATGCTGCTCTGCCAGGAAGAAGCTATTACACCAAAAGAAACTTAAAAAAGCCAGATTAATGTTTGGAAATGTACACAGGGACAAAGACCTACATTTCTGGAGACATGTCCTGTGGTCTGACAAAACTAAAATTCAACTGTTTGGCCATAATGACCATCATTACATTTGGAGGTAAAAAAAGGGGGGAGCTTGCAAGCCTGAGAACACCATCCCAACTGTGAAACACAGGGGTGGCAGCATTATGTTGAGGGGTTGTTTTGCTGCAGGAGGGACTGGTGCACTTCACAAAATAGATGACATAATAAGGAAAGAACATTATGTGGAAATACTGAAGCAACATCTCAAAACATCAGCCAGGATGTTAAAGCTTGGGCGCAAATGGGTCTTCCAAATGGACAATGACCCGAGCAAACTGCCAAACTGGTTACAAAGTGGCTTAAGGATAACAAAGTCAGTGTTTTGGAGTGGCCATCACAAAGCCCTGATCTCAATCCTATTGAAAATTTATGGGCAAAGCTGAAAAGGCATGTGCGAGCAAGGGGGCCTACAAACATGGCTCAGTTACACCAGTTCATTTTAGAAAGGTGTGCATCAGGATGCAGCGTAGATTTTGACACAGGAGCATAAGTCAAGCATTGGTCTTAAGAGTGTATCATGATGCTTCATTTTCTGACTCATTCATTAAATTCATTGCATGAAGCTAATCAGGTAAAGACAGGTCTATCATGATACTAGAGAACATTTTTTGCTATAAATTAGAGTCCTTCATTCATAAAAGTCACCAGGCTCAATGCTTTGAGGAGCATCTTCCAGGTTCTGAGGGTTCAAAGATCTGAAACACAAACAAATCCATCCCCAAATCTGTGAACCAGCTTTAACAGAAAGCCTGTTCACAAATACTCAGCTGTGCTGTGTGTTTCCATTCTGATGGTCTTGCTGTTGTATTTTCAAGGCACCAACTCCACATCATCATCTCATTGTTCTGCAAGAGCTTTAGAGGAGCTCAGTAAAGCTCCTGTCAGGGTCACATGCATGAAACCCCTTGAGAAAAATTCCAAACCTTGAATATATTCATGCACCGTGAAACAACAGATTTACAACTCTTTTATAATTAAAAGAGTTCAACTTGTGAATGGTGCTTAAATCTTAATGTTTACGTGACAATGTTCCCGGAAGCTTCTGTCTTCAGGCTGCTGGGACACTCTTGTGCACTGTCCGCTCTTTTCCAGTCACTTTGATTTAGAAGGCACACAGGTTTCCTACACAGCTGCCATAAATAATGGAGCAGATAGGTAAATCAGATAAATGGCTGTTTGCCTAGTGCTGTCCATTCAGCCTGAGAGAAGAACGAATGAGAGAAGCAGAGATAGACCTGAAGACCTGAATGCCACAACATTTACAACACATCCCCAAAAAATTAAATGTTTCAAGTGGTTCTTTGAGCAATGTCATAAAATAACTACTTTTGGTTCCATGAAGAACCTGCTTTGTGATTTTAAAAGGTTTAAGTAACCTTCAGTTGATGTAAAGGTTATTCTATCAATCAGGTTCTTCACACCTTCAACTTCACATCTCTATTACAAACATATATTACAACCCTTCTTTGTGGAACTAAAAGTGGTGACATTGTTCAAAGAACCATTTGAAGCACCCCAAGATTGTACACTGTATTTGAATGTATACCCACATCATTAATTTTACACCTACTCCTTTCATTCATTCATTCATTCATTCTGTATTTCATTTCCACCCATTTCTTTTTCTTGTTTGTTTGCTTGTTTTACATTTTCTTTATTGTTGTACAATTATTCATGCATTATCCCATTCATCTATTAATCTATCCATCCGTCTATCTGTTTTATTTTTCATTTTGTTGGTTTTGTTCTTCCTTTCATTATTGTATACTTATTATTAATTCATTAATTTTCCATTCTCTCTCGCTGTCTTTTTTCATTCTTCTATTCTATTATTATTTCTTTTTTTCTTTCTTTGAATCTTTAATATTATTAATTTGTTCACTTGGTCATTTTCTTTCTTTCTTTCTTATTTTAGTAATGTGCATTCATCTTTCTTGTCGTTTTCATTATTTTTTCTCTTCTCTAATCACTTGAATTAATTAATCTTTCGTTGTTTTTCATTTTCTTTTTTCTTTTCTTTTTTTCCCCAATTTTTCCTCCCTAATTTTAAATTTTAGTCAATTGGCCGGCCCATTCATTAGTACTCTTACCCTATCACATATAATGCTCCAGACACTGGGAAGGTAAGAACTGACACATGGTCCCTTCAACACATGCGCAACCAGCCACCACTTCTTTTCAAACTGCTGCTAATGCAACATCACTGGGCAACCAATGTGCTTAGAGGTAAGTGCCAGGTACATACCTCTGATGCATCAGCTGGCAGACTCATGTGCTGACCAGCATGCCACTGAGGTAATGTGGGGAAAGAGAGAGAGAGCTATCTTCCCACCTGGAGAGAGCAAAGCCAATTGTGCCCTCTCAGGCTCTGGCTGCTGGTGGCAGGTAGGATGACCCAGGATTCAAACCAGCGATCCTTGGGTTGTAATGGCAGTGTGGTTTAGGTCCACTGGACCTTTCCTCCTTCTTTCAAGCTTCCATTCTTTCTTTTGTTGAAGGAACTTTACAGTTAATTGCATTATTAATCTTTCTTTCCTTCTTTCTTTTCTCCATTTCACTAACATTCATTCACTCCATCCATCCAACCATCAATCCATCTATCTATTTTATTAAATTATTGTATTTCTTGTCTCTCTATCTTGTCAGTATGTGTGAAATTTACAGAGGGTGTGTGATAAACTGGACCAGGGAATGAGTTACTGAAAAGGTACCAAATGTAAAAGAACAGGGAGTGTGTGGCACCTTCGTTCTTTGAGAGAAGGCCCATTACAGTGCTTCATTTGGCCATTTCTCTCTTTGTGTGTGTGTGTGTGTGTGTGTGAGTGTGTGTGCGCGTGCATGTGTGCTCAATCATTTCCAGGCATTATGGCTTGGATTTGAGGTTGCTGTTGAGGGTGCAGTGATGTAACGGAGCAGCTCACATATCAGAACCATGACAAGAGTGGGCATGCGCACACACACATGACATTGTGACACTCTCTCAGACGTACTCTCTTATGTAAAGTCCATCTCAATGGAAGGCGACCACGGCCTGACATTGAGAAGACATCCGCAAGAGAGAAGGAAAGAAGGAGAGAGAGAGAAAGGAAGAATGAAGACAGAGGCAGCGGTGGCCTCAGTAAGGAGATTTCTGCACAGAGATATTGGAAAGCATCCCATGTTCTGGTTTGCGTTTTTTGCCAGAGGGATGAAACTAAGATTGAAATGGTCCCTTATCTACTGGCAGTGGTGGGCTTCCTCCATGCTTAATTCTTACCCTCCCACTCTCTCCTTCTCCCTCTTTCTCTCTCTCTCCCTCATGGAAAATCTCTCAAAAAGTATCATGTTATAAAGTAGCCCAATCCATGGCAAATGGAAAACAGGCTAAACTTAGGCCTCTCTTTCCACATGTTTCCCACAAGAATGACTCTTTTAAAGGTCCACTTCCAAGCTGACACTTCCTCTCCCGGCTCAGTGACCATTTCCCTGGATGTCTGTCTTCACACAGAACGCTCCAACTGAGTGTTCTCTGCAACTTTCTCTGCAAAACCAAATCAATTATTTAATATTTAGGGAGTCAACATAAGGACATGGGATATAATGAAGTAATTCTCACAACCGAGGCTTACTTATATTAGTTTTACAACATACATACCACTGTAAATCATGTAAAACCAGAGACTCCAGAGACTCTAACCTTCATCTTTTCAATACTGTTGGTATTTCTGGGGTTTTCATTCATTCAACATGATCTCCTGAAACATCTTCAAAACCTTGGCTTTCACCAGCTCCTTATTTTTCACCTTCTAGACCTGGTGGTTTGGTGAGGAACACGCTGGAGTAAGCTCTTCTGTGCGCCTGTTTAATTATAAATGACAAAGCGTAGTTCAGTTTTAATAGAGTTGTTGGGAAAGAGCTGCACAACACAACAGCAGACATGCAGAAAGAATGCAAGATGTGACAGCATCCTCATTCAACTCGAGCATGGAGTGAAGGAGCCAGGGCCAGGGGGGAACACTAACGAGAAACTGAAACCCACTCTGTCTGGATATGGATTGAAACAGTGGTCACCATCTAACCTCCTAGACTTTTACCTTCTGAAAAAAGAACCTGCTACACTTGCCCTGTTCAGCAGACATTGATTTACTGGACTGAGAATTGGCATTTCTTGCTCCTTGGGCTCCCCCTACAGTTGGGAAGTATAATTTGCGCAGTGATCCACTGCTAAAGAATACGCTTTACACACACATTTCTGGACAGGCTGAAATATACAGAACCGTCACTGAAAGTGATAGAAGCATGGACTGAGGAGGTAGAGTAACATTACAGAATTACACACAAATATAGCTCAGTTACTCAGTTCTTTTGAATGTGTTGTCATGCCTGCTTCGCCGAAGTTACATAGTGTAGTTCACAGGGTGCTGAACATGGAATGAGGGTGATAGACATGATATTCTTCCTATTTCTACCAGTAAACTCCAGAGACAAGTGAAATATATAAAAAATTGACTATAACAATTTGATTCCAACTAATTGGAGGGCAGGGGCGAAATCACCCCCCTGGTACTGGTAGCGGTGGGAAGGAAGAAATAAAAAGAAAAAAACATGTGACAACAGGTGTTTTAAAGACAGGAGGCAGCTGGTGATTGGTCAAGGTAAAGGTGACATTTCATTAGTGTCTCCTTGTAGAACTTTAACTGAAGCTTTCATTACAAGTCAGTGGAGCATCAAAATGATTTTGAAGCTGTTATTTCAAGGTAACAATGCTACATAATATTGCTTTAAAGCAGCATTATGGGGAATTGTTATTTTTGCTCATGGGTTCCCCCTACTGTTGGGGAGTGTGAAGGCAAATCATGCTTTTAGTTGCACCCCTTATGGCAAATGTGGATTTCTACTGCTGAGAGATACAGGACAATTATTAAAAATGAAAGAAGGATGTGCACTGTTGCAGTAAAGTAATAATACAGGATTTTACATAAATATATGACTTACAGGAACAGTTCTCACTAGTGTTGTCCTGCCTGCTTCAACAAAGTTACATAGTGCAGTTAGCAGCGTGCCGAGCCTGGATATATATTATATACATATTACAGTTCAGTAAAGCATCACAATGATTTTGAAGCTGTTTACATTATTTTGAGGTATAAATGCAATGATGTGATGCTTTAACTTGTTAGCTAACAACAGTAAGAAAGGGGATGTGAAGTGTTGGCTAGAAGGTTAGAATGACCCTCAGTCATGAGCCATAGAGAAGTGGGACGTCACTATCTGGAGTCATATAGCTCTTTCTTCAGGTTGAACTTTATACACCAAAAATCTTCTGCTTCTGTTCTATCTCACAGATGATGAGGCAAGAACCAGAACTCCCTTAAGCAGAAGATCACAAATATGTTGTGCAATTTGTATCTGCCACTGTGTTTTGAAATGTGTCATAACACAATTAATAATGCAACGCAAGGGCAACCTGCATTCTGTGTGTTGTAGCAAGGGCTGCTTTATTGGGCATAACTTACACCAATCAGCCATAACATGCCTAGTATTGAGTACATCCCCCTTGTGCCACCACAAGAGATCTGACCATTCGAGGAATGGACTCCACAAGACCTCTGATGGTGTCCTCTGGTATCTGGCACTAAGATGTTAGCAGCAGAACCTTTCAGTAAGTTGTGATGTGGGGTCTCCATAGATCACATCAATGAGCTTTAGGTTCACATGGCCTTGTCGCAGGTTCACCAATTGTCCTTTCTTGAACTGCTTTTGGTAGTTCCTTACCACTGCAAACCAGAAAACCCCACAAGACCTGCCAGATGTTTTGGAGATGTTCTGACTCCAGCCATCACAATTTGACTCTTGTCAAAGTGGCTCAGATATGCTTGCCCAGTTTTCATGCTTTTAACACCTTTATCACCTTCAAGAATTGACTGTTCACCTGCTGCCTTGACAGATGCCACGTTCATATAGTTACACTGTGGCCACACATTCCACCTTCTTTTTTTGCCCATGCAAATCACAAATGAATAATAGATGTTCTACACTTCTGTTGTCCATTTCAGGAATTTTGGCAGTAGAGTCACACCATACCTAATCAAATTCTGGGTAGATCTCCAAGAAGATGGTTGGTGACCGCTGGATTAATCTGCAGTCACTGCCGCAAGGAAAATGTTTTCTTTTTGCTGCAATTATTTTTTTCAAGCCAGCTAAAATAAACTACTAGTAAATACGTTGGTGAAAAAGAAAAGTGTACGAAAAATGCAGAACAAAAACTTATATGTGGTCTGTGGGCAGAGATTAGGAAACAGAAGTCTTTACTTTAAGTCAGCCAAAAGTACAGACCAAAGCTAAACATGTTGTAAAGGTGGTGTTTAAAATAAAGAGACAAAGACAAATTGCATGTCATATGGATAGGACATATGATGGCTAGTTAGCACTATAGCTAATGTAGCTACAGACTGGTTGCAGATTAATTCAAAACGTGCTAAAGCTTCAGATGGATTCACAATTACACTTAGCTAGCTTGCAAACCTGCTAAAAGAACCACAGACTAACTTGTTTAACGTAGCACAGCGGCAGAGATGGCATTTTTTTCATAGCTGTATTTGTTCATTTGTTCCTAGTAATTATCTGGGTAATATAGCTCAAATTTGCAGAGTACACCAAATATTTTATCTGAAATGTTTGGGACCTATTCTCAAGGGTCTCGGGATGGTTGTTTTGGACCACATCCAAGTACGATTACTGTATTCACACCTGTCCAAAAGAATTGCCCCAAGGGTAAAAACAAACCAAGGTCTGATTTAAGCTGACTAAAAAGTGTAGGTGTGAAAGTGCCCTTAATCCCTATCTAGGAAACCAATTAACTTGCAATAGGTACCTAGGCAGCATTATATGTAAAATGTATAGCACTCTATTCCACCCCTCTCCATACACTCCAAATTCCATAATGATTTCAACTATTCAGCAATATTAGCAGCATGACCACTAGGAGATCTGCAGAAAAAGGCAACAAAGTAATTCAAGTATTTTTTTTATTTATTTTAGATATCCTTGCGTCCTTGCCAGTGGGCATACCACTTTATTTCATGCAGGTCTGTTTGTATTGCTGCATTGTAGGCTTTTTTGTATTTTACTGGCCTACTTTCAGCATGCTTGGTTATTAAGATTCTTGGCCATGTGGAGTGATGAAACTCCCATAGACTCTCTGGCATAAGCCACAAATCTAGCTTAGTTTATTAAGCCATTTAGGCAGATAGGCTCATTACACACTAAGACGTATTACTAAATGTAACTACAGGGACATCTGTACGAACTGGTGGGGCTATTCTATGGTAATAGAAGTTTGTAATGGCATGTTTGGTCTGCTGGTGGGCCATAGACTGTTTAAGGGGTTAAAGTTTGTTAATTAAGATTAGTTTAGAATAACCAGTGTTAACCCCTTAAAAAGCCTAAGGCTCGCAGACGGGCAAGAAGTGTTATCACTAACTGGAGAATAGAGAATGGCTCCATCAGTTTGTACAGAAGTCCCTGTAGTTACTGAATAATGCACCTCAGTGTGTAATAATCCTTGCAGTGTTAAGGGGTTAAACAGTTTTTACCACCACGTAAAGTGCTGTGGAATCATCACTGAAACAGCAGACCTTCTCCCAGAAGCTTCGTTACCACAGCTTGATTTTGAAAATCACTGACATTACCTTGTGGTACTTCTGACGGAGCACACATGGAAACTCCTTTGCATAAAACATGTCATGTCATTTCTTGTAAATCTGTATTTCCTTTTAAGTAGACTTTTTATTTCTTAAGAACATCTAATATTTACTCTTCTTTGAAATACGCTGACTGTTAAAATTGTTTCAGTGTTATCTAGAGATACGTATGTCCTGTGTACATAAACTTTAGTGAGTGCTGTCAAGAAAAAGGAGAGAGAGAGAGAGAGTCACTCTGAATAACTTGTGGTTCTAATGCCTGCTCTCTCGCTCTTGTTCCAGTCAGGTAAGTCTGACCTAACCTAACAAGGGCAAGAAAAAGCTTTCTCCTTAAAGGCACTTTAATGTCTTAAGTGTAATAGACCGACAGGGTCATGGGAACATAGTAACTGCCAGTGCTGTGTAGGAGAATGTGATGAATATAGCTGAAGACACAACAGTTATGAGCAGAAAAGTGACATTAAGGAACCCTTCAAGGTTACGCTGGGAGCGAAGAGCAGAACTGAGGGGACTGTCACACATTTAAGCATTTTCAGTCACTCTAGGTTTTACATGGATGGTGGCATCCTCTATGATCAAGGCCTGGTTTTCATTTAACCCTCTGAGGTCATAGTTATAGCTGACTATAATAATAATAATAATAATAATAATAATAATAAAAATAATAGAGTTCAGAAGCGCATTTCTGTCTGTATGTTAACGAGATATTTGTTTTTTAATTTTCATTTGATCAAAAGTTATAAAAAATATAATAATATATATATTTAAATATATTTATTTAATATATTTATACTTAAAAAAAAAAAAAAAAATATATATATATATATATATATATATATATATATATATATATATAAATATAAATATATAATATATATAACATTTTACTTACATCCACAAAGAAAAAACTGCTTCGGTCTGTGGTCCAACTCTGCTGTATTAAAACACAGCATAGGGTCATAGAGCTCTCTGTTCTCCATTTCATTGATCAGTTTCTTACCGTCCATATTTGATTAGCTAAGCCGTGTTTTGATGAAAACCGTCTTCCTTTACTGCAACGTTTTAGCTAAGGTGGAACTTTAGTCTGGCACTTCAAAAATAGAAACGGGACGTCCATCCAAACCGGTGCTCTGCTGCTGCCGGCGGCTTGTTAGTAATAATTTAATTCAGTTCAACATTATTGTCATTGCACTAATGCAGGGTTGTACAGTACAACGAAACACTGCTAGGCTAAATCCCAGTGCGGTAATGTAAGGTAAAAACGGACAATAGTGCAAGGTTACAGGCGAGCAAGGTGGACTGATATTCACAGAGATGTGTTCAGAGTGCCATTGTTGTGAGATGTTGGCACTCATAGGATGCCTTTCAGCCAATCATATTGCAAGGTTGGAATTAACCTGTGTGGTTTGTGGGGTCACAAGATCATATCATTTTGACTATACTAATTAAGCAATATTAAAACGGTTAATTCAAAAAGATACAAAGAGATGGTGTTCGAAGAGATGTTTTTGTATGTCTGATTCTGTGTGAGTGTGTGAAGGACAGGTTGAGATGTGCAATGGGAAAGGTTATATAAATGTGTTTTTGAGTTCCACATTCACAAACACAGCTCAAATAAAATAACACAGTGTGACCCTGTGAGTACTCATAAATGTGTTGAATCAAGGCATTTATTTCTTGAGGAACACACAAACACACTATAGCACCAATATAATCTCTTAAACAAGCTATGGCTCGCTGGTGGGCCAAAAGTGTTATCAGAAACTTCTATTACCACAGAATAGCCCCACCAGTTTATACAGGAGTCCTTGTAATTACTGAATAATACACCTTAGAGTGTAATAAGCATTTCTGCATTAAAGTCCATTTAGTTTCTGAATTAAAAAAGCCACTAAATGGCTAAAGGTCACAAAATATATGAAGCATCAAGGTAGGACTTCTTCATATCCCCCTTTTCATTCCTTGTTTTTTTTTTTTTACATTTCCAATCTGTATCACACAGATGCAAAATGTCAAAGTGCAGCCTTATATTAATCAGTGTTCAGGGCTAATACACATACACAAATAGCAATGCTGTTGTACTTTCACAATAGCATGGCATTACAAGATGTAACCATTTTACTGTTGGTTGTAGTGTTGGTTTTAGTGTGGGTTCGCACAGAATGAAGGTGGGCAGAGTCAGTCCTCATTGTTTGCCAGTCCGGGGGGCAGAACAGTCTGCATGAAACCTTTTTTTTGTCTACACACACACACACACACACATATATATATATATATACAGGGTGGGCCATTTATATGGATACACCTAAATAAAATGGGAATGGTTGGTGATATTAACTTCCTGTTTGTGGCACATTAGAAGCTTGTAAATAACTCATGAAAGAATAAAGTTACATTAAAACCACACCATTGTTTTTCTTGTGAAATTCTTAATAAGATTGATGGGTTTGATGACCCTCTTCCCATTGAAAAAACTAAAGTTGGATCCAAAATGGCTGACTTCAAAATGGCCACCACACCACCCATCTTGAAAAGTTTTCCCCCTCCCAACCATTCCCATTTTATTTAGGTGTATCCATATAAATGGCCCACCCTATATATATATATATATATATATATATATATATATATATATATATATATATATATATATAGCTGTCAAACCAATTAAAATTAAAGGATATATTGTTTTCTTTGGGTACATTTACCAAGCAAACCTTGTTTGTTTTCCCAGTTTTTATTATCTTTTCACTCAGGTTTACCTCCTTTACTTTAAATTTATTTGTATAGCGCTTTTTACAACTGTTGTCGTCACAAAGCAGCTTTACATAATTAGTACTTAAAAAAGGACAGAGACAGAGAAGAAAGAAGGAATAACATGAAGGGTCAAAGACCCCCGTGAGCAAGCCAACGGCGACAGTGGCAAGAAAAAACTCCCTCAGAGCTGGAGGAAGAAACCTTGGGAGGAACCAAGACTCACAAGGGGGACCCATCCTCCTCTGGCCAGACTATTTAAACATTAATGATAAAAATTACCAAAGCAGATACAACAGAAAGTTGATAGTGGTGATATTAATAGTGTCAGACAGGCACGAGTCCATCTAGGTTTCAGCACGGCCACCAAACAGGCAGCAGCGGCAGGCGGGTGAGCCATGGGTGGTGGCGGGTTGGGGGGGACCCGCTGGCCGGACTGGTAGGTGGCAGCTGGTTAGATGCAGGTAGAGGGGTCCTCAGCGGGCAATCTTCCTGCAGGTCGGGCTGGGTGGCCATTTACTCGAAGAAGGTAAAGAGAGAAAAGTTAGTTCTAAGAGAAATTTTATGGAGTGCAGAGAATGTTGAGAATCAGCATCTGGGTATGTCTGATGACTCCGGCAGGTGTGATTATCACAGCATAATTAAAAGGAGAGAGCCAGAAGGTAACATGGACACGGGCGTACCCTGAGAACACCAGCATCTATCTGCTCCACCGTCAACAAACCTGAGTGATCGCGTGTAAGCAGCAAGACGACAGCTCCAGCATCTCAGTGTACTACAATTCCCTGGGTCCGCGAACCCCTGGACCTGCAGCCCTTATCTAAGAAACATTAATTACCAAAAGCTAAACTAAACATATAAGTTTTCAGCTTAGATTTAAAGATTGAGACTGTGTCTGAGTCCCGAACATTATCTGGAAGGTTATTCCAGAGCTGGGGGGCTTTATAAGAAAAGGCTCTTCCCCCTGCTGAGGTTTTCTGAATTTTGGGAATGAGTAAGAGGCCAGCACCCTGAGATCTAAGTAGTCTTGATGGTTCATAATATACTATAAGATCCTGCAGGTACTCAGGAGCGAGGCCATGTAGGGCCTTATATGTTAATAGAAGAATTTTGCACCAGCTGAAGTTTATTGAGGTTCCTGCTGGAACAACCTGACAGTAGTGCGTTACAATAATCTAGCCTTGAGGTAATAAAAGCGTGTACTAGCTTTTCTGCGTCTTGTAGTGATAAGGAGTTTGCTGTCCAAATTCAGAAATGCCACTTCAGAAAGGCAGCAAATCTAGTCACAACACAATGGACGTTGTTTCTGCAGGAAATGTAGTGACCAGTGAAAGAGTAAATTGCTCTAAGCAATCAATGTACTGAAACATCGCTGTAACGTCTACTGTGCCAGTAAAGTCATTTAAAAACATCTCTTGCATGTGCTTTTACACCAGCGAAATAACATAGAGCTTAAAGAGGTCAATCATTGGGTCTGTAATCATAGCCAGCAAATTTTTCATTTCAGTTTTTCAGTTGTTTGCAGCTTGTTGGTGCTAGTTCTTTGTACATATCGTATAGCCTCAGGCTACGCCCCAAATCATGCACTCCTGGACTTATACATATTACGCTAATAAATGCACTAATTAATCATTGCGGTGCTCAATATTTACATACTACTTAGTGTGCTAGTATGTGGTGTGGGATGTAGCCTCAGGATTCCAGTACCTTTTAATGTCTTCCGGAAACAACATTTCCATTGTGTTGTGACTGGATTTGCAGCATTTCTGAAGTTGCCTTTGTTTGTATTGTAGTTAGTAGCAATGCATTGGGCTTTCTCAGCTACCACATAAATATCACATAATGTAATATTTATGTGGAATTGTTTTTAAATCCAAATGCAAACCCCAAATTGGACAAGCTGACAGATTCTGCTTCTGAGTTTGATGTGGTCTGTCTGTTTATGCCTATAGGTCAGTGTATATGCAGTTGAAAAAGTATGAAGGGGAAGTGATTACAGGCCTGACTAAAGTTTAAAGCTATATATAAATTGTAAAAGCTTTAAGAGTAACAGCAACAGTAACTTCATGCTGTTAAATGGAACCGCATTCAATTTTTTAACAGAAACAACACTTGATGTTTTTACTCCTGTATGCTTTTTATTTGACTTAATGAAATGAAAACACCAAATGGTCAAATTGATATATATATATATATATATATATATATATATATATATATATATATATATATGTATATATATATATTATTTAGTTTATAATAACAACACAATTTTAGCTAAATAACAACAATATGACAAAGAATGTGACACTAGATAATCACACCCCAGTACTGCATATTCAGAAACAGGCTGCTAAAGACTCTACACATCCTTCGCTTTTTAGCATGCACTGCAAATAACAGCTAATTACTGTAAAATCTGATGTTTTAATTTCTTTGGCAGGATATTCGCCCAGAACATATCTCCCAGAATGTGGAATGTTTAAGGAATACTGTACATTGCTGCAGGATTTCAGCTGTAAATGTACTGTACTTTTCCCCTCCATCATGTTGTAATATTGGTGCTATGCTTGTTGGGCACATGCCTGTGTTGACAATTTACTGCCAAGATAGCAATAGATGTCTGACTGTTGACGTCTGTCTGGGTTGTTTGAAGTCAGTGGAGCACCTGTGGAGCACCTGTGCTAACTTTTCTGTTACCAAGATAGCAATAAAGCAGAAATTTACCAGAACACACCTCATTTCGAGACCACTACGCCCATCTACATAGATATATTCACAAGCATCATTGTTATTTAAATGATGCTGGTGGAAACCGTGAAAATAGACTGTTGGCGGGGAGTAAGACAGCAATCAGCATAGTGACATGCATTGCACAGGGGGTAAGAAAAGGCCCTACAGTTCAGTTGATCATGAAAAGATTTTAGGATGCAGTTACTAAATTAAGCAGTTGTGGTGGTCCACAGTCCAAACCCATGTCCATCAACCCTATGTAGAGAATGAGTAGTCTGTCACTGCTTGCACAGCATAATATAATGTGCAATCTGACAGAAACAAAAAGCCTATGAACGGAGAGTGATCTGTTCATCATTTATTATCCGCAATTCATTATCCATGACTTGGTGTTTTGATCTTTTCAGGTTAAGCCGAGGCCTCTGGGCTTTGAGCAGTGAAAACGTCTTCAGAGACAGAAAGGAAAATGAATGCAGAAAAACTTGGAGATATGAATTTAGTTTGGGCTGATGGAATAAAAAACAGTCTGCGACACGAACGCCCACACTTTATTGAATAATGATCTGAAAAACACGGCAATTAGCACCCTTAAACTGTGTTCCCAAGCCACAAGAGTCAACATCGCGTCTGGGCGCTGGTGTGTGTGGGCACTGTGGCGGCTACTTGCTGATGCTTCTTCTCCCCCCGCAGGTTCCGTGCGGGCGCAGATGCGTCTTCATGTGCTGGCTTTGGTGCGGACACTCCTTCTGTGGAGAAAAACCCCGACAGAACATTGCCTCACACATTCAGGCTGTAGCACATCAGTGGGAGCGTGTGGGAGTTCTTTCTCTGTGCGAGGCTCAGAACTGGCAGCTATTCTACATACATACATTAAAATGCAAAGAGGGATTTTGTGTGAGGTGATGTTTCTTGTCTGTGTGTGTGTGTGTCTGTGTGTGTGTTTGTGCGTATGTGTTTTTTTGCTTATAACAAAATGAAAAGAAACATTTATTTTCTTTAAGGTAAAGGTTATGGTTACCTCAGTGCAGCTTTTGATGCAATAGTATCAGATGGTTGGAATCACAGGAACAGCCCTATCGTGGTTCAGATCCTACCTAATTGAACATTACCAGTATATAAAGATAAATGATGTATCTTCCATTTATACAAAAGCAGATATGGATAGACACGGAATCCCACAAGGCTCAATTTTAGGGCCGTTATTATTTACATTATACATGTTACCACTGGGCAGAGATATAAGCAAACGTGCCATTACCATCCACTGTTATGCAGATAATTCACAATGTTTCATATCAGCCAAACCTGATGATAAATGTAGATAAAAGAAATGTGTGGATATCTGAAAGGTGTGAAATGCTGGATGTTGCGTAACATCTTCCATGTAAACAGTGTCAAAACAGACGTTCTCTTATTCGATCCCGAAGCCGCAAGAAATAAATGATCACATCTAAATGTTAAATCTGGCTGATTTCTCTGTTATACCTGGATCAGAAGCTAGAAATGTTGCTGTATTAGTTCACCTCTATCATCACTGCATTGGCTGTATTAATTATAAAGTTATTCTATTAATGTAAAAAGTCCTACATAGCCTCGCTTCTGTTACGAACCATCACGATTACTTAGATCACAGGGTACTGGCTTCTTACTAGATTTTTTTTTAATTAATTTTAACACGTAATATATATATATATATATATATATATATAAATTAACACGTATATATATATATATATATATATATATATATAGAGAGAGAGAGAGAGAGAGAGAAATCTTACTGCCTTGAAAAATAATACCACAGATTTATATTGATGGCTGTGTGTGTATGCATTCATGTGTATCTGTGCACTAGGTATCAATGTTAAGCTTTATTTATTTATGTTAACAGAATTGGAAAATTTTCATGTTAGATGAGACCGTGTTAGGAAATGAAAATAGATGGCATTGTCAGCCATGTCTTGTTTCACTACTGTTAAACAGGACGAATAAGTCTGTCATGTGAAGAAGGAGCTGAAGTTTCATCATTTCCTGCTTGAAGTTTGCTAATCGACTCTACCACAATACCGTGCAAAAGAGGGCACGGAAGTTTTAGGAGTTCATTTTTATTTTTACCTAAAATGCCATTCCAATTCAATTAGGATGTGACAGTTCTACAAGAAATTAATTAGGAAAACTTGAAATGTCTCAAGGCATCAGCTATCAGTAGCAGTGCAGTGTCTGGCACCATTTTTTTCTGGAACATTGCACAGACACAGATCTAGTTTTTTTCTCCCTTCCCAAATTCTCCACAGAAAGGAACTACAACAGTAGAAGTGTGGACTGTTTATATCCCCATCTGTCCGAATATAAAAATATGATATGAACTGGGACATCAGCATTCCAACAGGTACGAAAAGCTTGGTGTGCAAAGCAAAAAGAGTTACACAGCAGCTTCAGAGACGAGACATCTGTGCAGCCTCTTGAGGCTGGGGACTGTGTCCAGTAATGCACTGTAGCATTTGTTCTCCTTAGGATGCAATAATTATCCAGTTTAGAGCTGTGGCCTAAAACAATGCGCCTTGATGTGCAGAAAGCTCTGACCTCAATAAACTTTTCTCCAGCTATTAATTTCAGTGACACAGATTTGTATGGGCGGGGTTGGGCCCGGGACGGAGGCTGAGAAATCATGCCTCGTGGTGCTTCCTGGCTCAACTCATCAAAGCACAGACAGGCTCCTCTTTATTACAGCCTATTATGGTTAAGTTTGGGGAAGAGAGCCGCAGCAGGCTGATGATTAGGGCCAGTCTGTCGTCATTGTGCCCTCATAACACTCGCTCCAAATATAGTCTCCAATTCCAGGGGGTCTCACTCCTGCGGGCCACTCTGTCTGCATTCAGCTCGCAACTATTCTGCAAGTCAAAAACTGAAGAGAGATGCAACAATGAGGAGAAGGACATTTATTTGAGTGACAGGTGCAATCTCCCCTCATCCTTCATACTTCTGCGTTTTGCACACCTTGCATTGCACAGTGCTGTGTCACCATACAGTGTGTATGACATGCAGGAACATCCACTCATGTATAGTCATGTAAAAAAAATGTGGACACCAGATGAAAACCTTGGTCTTTTTAACACAGTTAAACATATGAGCATTTGATCTTCATTTGACAATATTGAAATATGGAGATAATACAGCTTAATCAAATCAAACTGAAGAAATGTTCTTTAAAAACATTTGTAAATGTAATTTTCTTGTGAGGAAAAAGTTAGAGCACTGCCACATCTCAGCTGTGGATGATTAGAAAATCCTTAGAGAAGATTTTGGAGGAGTCTGTATTATTTAAAGCTAATTTATGCTATATTAAGTCACAGACTAGGAATGTGTAAAGACTGAGAATCTAACAGGGTCTCTATTTGAGATTATTTCCCATCATGCTTAAAAGAAGAGACATTTTTGAACATTGGAGCAGAAACAGAAGCAGCTTGCAGCCACAGCTACCCTTGTGTGTGCAGTAGTTTGTTCGGAAAAGAAGCTGCAGAATGTGGATGCGGCCTGGGTTTCATTAATGGGGACCACAAGGTTCTGTGACAGGGAGATGATCCAGATGATGGGAGCATACTGAAGCTCTAGCAAGACTCAATTTTATTCTGACACTGGAAATTTGGGAAATGTGAAATTGCCTAAAAAGTTCGACATAAGTTGGGTTTGCACTTGCATGTTGAAGTGAGTGGGATTACCATGGTGAGATCCAAAGAGCTCTCTAAGCATCAGAGTCTGGGAAGGAATTTAAAAAGATCTCAGAACACTTAGAAATCAGTCGTGATATTGTCCGCAATTTACAAGTGAAACAGCTGCCAACATGGCCAGATCAGGCTGTCCTTGCAAGAAGAAGTACAATTATATTCATCTGCCCAAAGCAGGTTCTATAAGTCCTGGTCTAGTTTGGCAGCACAGGTTTATTCCTGTTACAATGTACAATGCCTAAATACAGTATATGTATGTATTGCACATGGTACAGTATAAGTATATATAATAATTGATATAATATTTATATATACATATATATATATGTGTACGTAGATGTATATGTACTGTGTGGATGTATATGGATATGTGTATCTGTTCACTGTTCACATATGGTATTGTTAATTTATGGATAATAAATAATCAACAATAAAAAATCACCAGGTTCTTCATGCACACATGTTTTGTCTGCTTTTTAAACAACCTAGAGACCAAAAATAGAATAATTTAAAAATATTTCAAGACCTGAATTTAAAATACTTGGACCTACTTGGACCTCAACCGTGGTATTGTACTATATTGTACATTCAGTTTTGCAGCTTGAATGACACTATAGAAAAGCAAGATATGTTCATGGCAACAGGGACTGTTTGCCGACTTCACATCTCAGCCCACCTTCATGTGCTTGTGATTCACTGTTTATTTTCACAGTGTGGGCAGTCCAATCACTGCAGGACTGCCTACTGTCCAGTTGTTCTTAACAGTTTTTAATTCCTTTGCCTTCTGCCTTTTAATGAGACTAAACAAAACAGCAGACTTCTGCTATAGTGCAGATGCTGTACATAGCAATGCAGAATAACAGACTTTGCATTGCTATGTACGGTATTGCTAGGTATTTAATTCCCAACTCCCCAACTCATCCCAAAAGTACTGGATGGAGCACCAAGCATCATTCCAGAGAACACAGTTCCACTGCTCCACAATTCAATGCTGAGGGGGCTTCATACCTCTCTAGCCCACATCTGTCAGTAGGCATGGTGCCAAAAGGTTCATGTTTATTTGCTCCAGAGAGTCCTGATCTATTAGTAATACTTCTCTATAGAGACAAGCTACTTTCAAATATCTGAAGAACCTTTTAGAACAAGGGCATCATTAGACCCAGTTTACCCCCAATTAAAATTACAGGTGGTAAAAAGTCTGCTACAGGCTCTACATTTCCTATGATGTCCCAGCTCCTTACCAAAAGTGAGTACCTTAGCTAATACTTTCCATTAGAGACAGGTAAGGTCAGGTCTTCAAAGTAACAGACATTACGTAAATATTTAAAGAAAGTCAGCCGAATAGCAGACAAGGTAATTGTAACTTATATCTATATGTTTTAGTTATAGCTACTTTTTAACTGTATACCCTTACAACAATACATATTAGACCACTGAAGCAAAGGCATTAATTAAACTAGCAAAGACATCTGTTACATTAGCAAGACTTTATTTATGCTAGCTGGTAAAAGAGGTATTGATACAATGCTAAACTCGCAAAATAAGTGTTGAGATATAGCCAATATAACAGCAAACTATCCATTTTAAAAACTTGTTACATTAATTATGAAATTAAAATTATGTTTAATGTTATGCTGCAAATTAAATATCATATGCTTGTGTGACAGTAATATTACTACTGTAATAATAATAACTATATATTATTGCTAGCATTATTATTCACATAATATTAATCATAAAATGAAAAACTAACAGACAGAAATGGCGGGGACATTGTGCCCCAGTACATCGAGTTGTCTAAAAACGCTCATGTTTCAGAACCTCCGCAGAATGAAAAGGATTCATTGTTTTTGTCCAGAACCTTTAAAGAACCTTAAACATTTTAAGAATGCAGCTTTACTGAGTGAGAGAAACTTCAGGATTGAAGGATCACCTTTTAGGACTGTGCACCTGCCAGCTCTATCTACTAGATCCTCTGTCATCAGCACTGATTGCACATGTGAAGTAACTACCCTTCCACCAATAAACAAACAAACAAATAAACAAACACACTAATCAAAAATACATGTTTAGGTCTGCAGAATGAATCAAAGGGTGAAACAACGCAAGGAAAAAAACACAAAGAATGACGCCTCAGCAAGCAGTTTTCCACTTTTGCCAAAGACATGACCCTTGAAGACATCACAGGGGGATAAGCAAAACCCACAAAAGGACCTCACCAACTACAGTAGACCCATACAAGGAAGTGGAGAAACTTTGAAATGTCAAAATGACAATAATAATAATAACAGCTTAGGATAGTTAACCTTACTCTCCAAGCAAATTGAGTACTATATAGCACTGAAAATGGGCTCTATGTAAAATACAGGACCATATTTTGGTGCTTTATAGAACCATTGTTTTTACTAAAATAAAACTTTTTAAAAGAGCTATAGTGGAAAAGCCTCAAGGGCTCTGTAACTCGCCTAGAAAACTGACACAATAGGGGCTTTTAGGTCAGCTCACTCGAAGTTGGTGTGATGTGATCAAGATCTCAGAGGACAAAAGTCTTTTTTTGAAACAACAGCTCAGTGAGGGTAAATGAAATAAAGCGCAATGACAATCCTTTTGGCCCTGTGTCTTTCTTCAGGAACTGAAGGCTGAACCTTTCATTTTGCCTCTACAGTCTCATGGTGGAAACGATCAGAGCAGAAAGGGGTAAGGGTGCTAAGCCATATTTGTCTGAACCTGATAGGCCTTAGCTATTCTTAGCTGGTTTGTATGAGTTCACACATCAGTCAGGCTAGGATCAGGTTCAAACCTCACATTCATGTTTCTCGTAGTCGGTCTCACAGTTCTGGGCGACGTTTACCCTGCGCTCAGTATTATTCTTTTTAATTTATTATTCTATCCTACTTTTATTAGCCTTATCAATTTCAGAGTGGCCTGCTGGGACGTTATTTGAAGGTACTGATTGCTGAATGAATTAATTTGATATCTGGTGCAGGTGTACTGCCAGCTAGTTTTATAAAAACAATTGGTGAACATTGAGGACTGGGTTTAGAAACTGTGGTCTATACCAAGCTACAGCTCTGATACAGCATCTAGTGACCTTTGGCTCTATTGTTCTGTCCTACAAAAAAGGACATCTTGATAGCATTTGGGTCAGGTTTTGTTCGAATTTTATTGAGTTAAAGTTAGGTCAGATTATGTTGTGATTCTGAGATGTATTTGGTTTTAGACCAACATTTCAGCCCATGTTTAAAGTGATCTTCAACTCCAGGTCTCAAATCTAGTTTCTTGGTCCTGTATTTAGTTAACATTGCTGATGTAGGTGATTGGCCATGGTACAAATACCAGTGATTTAAAATCCAGGACAGAAATTTGGAATCAAATAGTCTGGTCTAGAAAGCACTAAGAGGCTGGTTCTAGACAAGAAAATAACACATGGTTGCAAATTTCACTTGCTGAAGGCAGCACAGGTCACTGACTTTGTCAAGAGCTTATCAAAATCTCCATCAGGTACGTGTAGAGGGACGTACCAGCGGATATTTTATCTGACCTTTATATCTGGGTCAGTGGATAAAGACAGTGGTATGACAGTGGTTGTCTAAAATCTACATGACACTGTCTGTGAGAAGCTACAAACTACTTCCATTAAACAATTCGGACAGAGAGGGTTGACATACCCTTCAGGACCATGATGGATCCATAGAGTCTTGGGCCACTGCACATCTCTGGTTTGCCGCAGACCAGAGTTTCTCAACCCAGACCTTCAGGGGGTCACCAAATAGGCAATATTCTTGCTCTAACCTAGATGTGTGTATACCTGTACCAGGTGTTCTGTGTTCGTAATGGCTTAGTTCACTTGGATTTGAAGCGAAGATAAAAGATAAAATAAGATAAAAAACTTAGACTTCCTGGTGGGTTCCAGGGATTGGGTTGAGAAACTCTTCTATAGACAATGTCGAGCATAAGACTACTGTTTTTTTTTTACTCCCAATTAGCTTAGTCCTGGGAGTTTTAGCATGTGCTGTTTGGAGACAAAAACAAAGTTCAAGAGTGAGTTAGCAGAAAAAAAGTCTGTCTGACTCATTATCCTTCACCAATAAAGCAGCCTATCTGAGGATAATGGGACAGTTTTTATGACGGTTTGTATGGGGGTCCGGGGGTCCAGAGATTGCTACAGCCCCTGGCTCATTAAGTAATGATGTAATGTTTCATACTAGGTTGCTGCTCATTCGGCTGTGTAATACCTCACTAATAGTGTGAACTCCAGCAACACACATGCTTACCCTTTGCACTTAGCCTTTCACAAAGTCATAGCTGTGCACATAGCTTTCATCAAACATCAGTGGAGCATGCCCGACCCAATTACATTTCCTAACACATGTTGCCAAGGCTTGGACTCTAAAAACCACTACAAAAAGTCATTTCACACCAATTAAAACTTATGCCAACAGACCCGTAATTCTCACTCAAGGTCTGCTGCAGTCTGTCTAGCCTCCAGGCAGAGTAGGAGATAAGTAATAATGCTTCATCTCCGTGATGTCTCGCATCTCAGTCGCAACTGGGAGACAACGGGCACCAAAATCGGCGTCGGCTATTGGATTTGCTCTCTCCCTCCCTTGGTGCATTATCGTTCACACATTAGCATCTATAAAAAAGTAGAGCTTGCTTGAATATGGATATGCGAGAATATGTGGGAGCTGGGTGTCATCTTAAACAGTTCAAGGGCCAGTCGCTGTTTCTTCCGCTCAACATAACCTGGAGCATCCCAGGAAAGGCTGCAGAAACTGATCTCGGATCAGAGAAATAAAAGTATGACAGCGTCTACTTACATTGCTTTGCGAATTCTCCTTTCGCACATAATGAGCAAAAGCAAAGGGGGTGTGGAGGGCTATTAGGAGCTGGAGAGAGTAAACAGGAAGCAGCTGTTTAAAGAGACGGCACCATTAAACTCATCACAATGGCTCGCTCTGCCCCATTGACTTTTACAGCCTCTCCAAACTGCCAGATTATACTTAATAGGGGCTGGGCTGTCAGCGCAGCTTGAAGGATAGGGAGGTTGGGAAAATGATTGCAAGTTTTATGGTTTATGAGTTCGCACCATTATGATGTCATTAGGCCTCCTTTGGCTTGGACAGAGAAACACAAACAGTGGTTATAACATTACTGATCATCCATCAGACCGTTGGAGTCTATAAAGTTCATTTAAAAGCCCACCCTCCCCATCCTTACATCCCAATACATCTCCTACAGTCCTCAGTGCACTCTTCCACCCTCTCGTGCTCACTCTGTCTTCCTCTCTCTCCCTCTCTCTTGTGCTTTCTATCTCTGTAAGGATGATTAGCGCTCCATGAGTGTTGTAAATGAGGACATTTACATTTGAATGTGTCTCAGACTGAAACACCTTCCACGAGTGTTTTTTTTTTTATTGGTGATGATGAGACAGTCTTGTGTTTATGAAAAGATTCAGCTTAGCTTGAGATACTCGCAGATGATCTAAATAGTAATTATGATTAATGTGGGAAAATGCATCTTAATGTCTTGCTGCAATAAATCATGGCGCTATTATGAAGGGTTCTTTATGTAACATTTGAAGACGTTTCAGCTCAGCTTTGTGCTGGTTTAAATAACTGAACAGTACTACTGTGTTAAGAAATTTCTTTACAGCTAGCTCATCAGCTCTTTAACAGCTAGCTCATGCTCAACAGCTAGCTCACCCAGCTCATCAGCAGGTCATTATCAGTCGTCCTGTAGTGTATCATCAGACATTGTACTGTATTCCAATAAATGTCTGAAAATGCAGTTACCCAGAAAAGTAGAGTTTAGCATATCGAATAGCTGCTTGTGAACAGTTAGGATATTGAGCTGTGAGTGTGCTCTTTCCTGTGTGATAGGTGGTTTATCTTTGCTTTGATTCCATTTGGAGACAAACACTAAGCAGTAACTGGCAAAAATGTGTGTGAATTTACACTGGGTCAATTTTCGAAACTTTGTTAAATAGTGAAAACAGGATGAATTAATGTCTTTACTGTTCAATGAAAGTGTCCACATGTATTTTTGACCCAACTAACATTGTCCATATGTAGTGCCATGAAAAGTGTTCTGATTTTGCAAACATTGACATCTTAACCCAAAAACCTGCTAATGCACAAAATGCATCCTGAAGAAACAAAACCACAACATTGTCATAGTCATTTTATGAACATATTAAGAAAAGAAATTCAACATCTATACCCCTTTGTGAAAAATAGGATTGCCCCCTTCCTTTCAGTAACTGATTACATGCTCCTTAGTGGCAATAACTGCAAACAAACACTTTCTGCAGCTGTTTAATGCTTCTGAGTGTAAACCTCATGTGTTAGGCCCTGCTACAACATTCTAATAGGGTTTAGATTGGAACTTTAACTAGGTCATTCCTAAATAGCTTACTGTTTAACCATGGTAAGGTAGACTTGCTTATGGGCTCTCAATCATCGTCCTGTTGCATGACCCAACTGCACTTCAGCTTCAGCTCATGGAGACACAACCAGATGTTACAGCAGAATTCATAGTTCCCTCAATGGTAGCAAGACGTCTAGGTACTGATGCAGCGAAGCATCTCCAATCCTTCACACTACCACTACCATGCTTCAGGTTAGTACGAGGTTCATACTGTACTGAAAAGCAGTCTTAGGTCTTCGAAAGGCATAGCAGGCCATGTTAGTAAAAAACAATGTAGATTCTACTGTCCATGATGCATTGTTCCAGAACCAGTTTTGTGGCAAACCTGAGCTGAGCATTTACATTCTTTTTAGGTTTCCACTGTGCCTTGTGTAACTTTTGCCTTATTTTCAGATGGTTGAGTCATGAACACTAAATGAGGAAAGTTTTTTTGAGTGCTAAAGTTAAAATAGGTCAAAATTAAGGCTGGCCATCAACTGAAGCGAAACAGAAATAGTCATAATTCATTGTTTTTATGATTTTTACACCAAATAATTCAACCTTTAAATTCAAATGGATATGTGGAATACTGTATTGTACTGTATCTTATCTAAGCAAACCCACTAAAACAATTATTTAAAACTAGCTGTTTTTGCATCTTGGTTCTGAAACATTGCATGAACTGTATAGTTAGGGGTGCTATATAGGATCATTAACTTACTAAAGCCCATAACAGTTCTTACTAGCTTGGGAATTATCTGATGCCCATATGATAATTGGCTGAAAATGGACACTAGTGTGTGTGCATGGGCAGTCTGAGTTTTAGAGCCTGTAAATCAAGACTTGTTCCACAATAGTAATGGAGCATGAACAGCTCCAACAGGCAGAGAAAATAGATTTCACACCCCTAACAAAGGCTACAGGACCTGGAGCCACTGAACTAAAGCTGGGTCAGCCAGACCAGAAGCAAGAACAGGTTCCTTGCATGCTGACCAGCCTACTGGAGCAGGTCCAGTGCAGACAGTCTGTTGTGCATGTCCAAAGCCCCCCTGTATTGCGTATGTTTGGCCTGCGGTGTCGTACACAACACTCTGTCAGAGGCACTGCCCGCCTCCCAGCAGGCTTTTCACTTGGCTTGACCTTGCTCCATATACACACCGCAAATAATACAAGCGCTCACTTTCAGTCTGTGGATTTACGCCTCGCTTTCGCTGTCTCTTTTATGCTCAATTCCTGCTTCTCTCTCTCTATCTGTCTCCCACATTGACCTGTCTATACTGTGTCTACAAAGTTTTCTTTACATAGCAACTGTTGCAAGTTCAATTCAACCCAACAAATCACTGCATAATGATGATGTTTAGGTTAAAATGCTGGGGAACCAAGTAGGACTGTGTTGTTATGAAGTGTCAAAACAAGGCCAAATGTTTGTACCCAAAAATAAGACTTTGTAAATGAGACCACTGCCAGAATATTGCAGCAATACGACCCACTGAACAGACCTTTTCCTCTGAAAGTCACACTTGTTTTTGTAAGCTTCAGCAGCGTTAAATCTCTTTCTCCAAACTACTATGACAGAGGTGTTCTGTCGCTATACTCTATTTTAGCCCTCAAAAAGCCACATTTAGTATTTTTCTGAATTATCAAGTGACAAAAATAAAAGAGTTTGAGGATTCAATGTGAAAATACTGATTTAAACAAAGCTAAATGGAGGGTGTAGGTGTGTGTTAGGGTGAACATGTTTTGGTATTCAAAAAAGAGGACACTGGGATCAAATGGGCGTCCATCTTGGTTGTAGGACCATGACAGTGTGTGTGTTTGTGTGTGTAAGAGAGTGTATATTTCTAAAATAATGTTAATGAACATTAATACATTTAGTCATTTATCATTAATTTATGTAGCCTCTATTGCTAAAACATCTCCTTTCACACACACACACCAAATAAACATTTTACTATTTTGATAAAAAGTGAGTTGTGCAATTTAGTTCCTCATTAGGTTGAATCTCTGAAGGAATCTTAACTGTTGCAATGCTCTGTAACAGTTGCTACAAAATTAATGCATTTGTGGGCAGAGCTGGGGCAGGTCCACTGCATCATATGTTGAGGTAACAAATCCTATAAATACTGCCCTCTGATCAAATGGAAATAGGTAGCATAATTAAATTGAGTTCATCCAGTGATTTATGTTTTAGAGCGTGCCTAGTAGTGGAAAACCCTCAGGGCTGTTAAGGCCTTCACAGAATTAGTAATTTCGAAGAACTCAGAAATACATTTTTTTCCAAAGATTCCGCCTGGCAGGTTCCCATTGGGTAGGCCCTGAAAGTGTAATATATCAGATAAACCACCAGAATAACTAGGAATTGACAGTGGAACGAACCAATCACATTTTAATTTACTGTGAGTGGGACCAGTTTTGGTCACTTTAGGTCTTCTGGAAGCCAGGATACATTACATGTCCAAAAGTTGGTAGACACCTGCTCCTCCAGAGTTGCTCATGAAATCAAGGGTAATAAGAGGTAGTTTGTTTTCCCTTAATAGCCTCTACTCTTCTGTAAAGGCCTAACACTACATTATGGAACATCAGAAGGTCCACCAAAGCTTATGCTTTAGAGAAGTTAGTTCCACTGCTCCACAGCCCGGTGCTCCCAGTGCTGCAGTGATTTATACCCCTCTACCTGCCGGATGGCACTGGACTCATACATGGCTAATACATGGAGTATTTAGAAACAAAATGCCTGTGTCAGTAATTGATGCATCGTAAGGTAGTTGAACTCACTCAAAAGTGTCTGGATACCTCTAGCCAGTAGGGTTCAGTCAGCTGTTAGGAATGGAAAGCAAGGGTCCTGAGTGGCTTAGCATTCTAATGCACCACCAGTATGGCCCCGGGGATCTCAAGCTCTGTGAAAGAGTCACAAACTAACATCAGAATCAGAATCAGAATCTCTTTATTTCACCAAGTATGTTACCCATACAAGGAATTTGTCTTGGTGAGAGCAACACGTATGACAAGTAACAAAGAAACACAGAACACAGTCTTAAACTAAAGGAAAATGACACTAAACAATAAATAGGGTAGGGGATAAATTAAAAAAAGTAGAAAGTACTAAAGGTAATAAAGGTAATAAAGAGCTGAAAAATATATTTACAGAAAAGAAAAGAACATCCTTGAGCATATTGTCAGTGTTAAACCTCTCATTACCAGGTTTTGATATTTAAGGCACGAACTGAAGACCCAGCTCTCCTAGCAACGATTCTCCAGTGGTACCCAGTTTTGCCCATTTAGCCACTGTCTCTTCTCAATCCAACTGTCATAAAGACATCTTTCAGAAATGTCAGCTTGACAAAAAGCATAAGGTATGAGGCACATTTGACATAGATCAATTTACCAGTGGTTTTCAGGCTTGACTGAAATCCCGGATTAACAGACAACACTGCCATTTTGGCGCCGCAGGGTTTTCTGGTGATGCTGCTGTTGTTATTTCAAGCCCAGTGCTTACAAGACCGCTGTCAAAACAGGTACTAAAAATCAATAAAATCAAGAAATATTATCAGGGGGCCACTTTAAGCGAAAAGGTCAGTGTGGACAGCCTGATCAATAAGGATTATATCAGCGATCAGACGGATTCCTACCACACAGTCCATTTCGGAGCTAGCGCTGCAGTTCCAGGCCTAGTACATTGCTATTTCCAAACCATAATGGTGCAAACACTTGTGTGTATATTTGCCTCAATTGTTGGAGAAGTAATGTTTGTTTAGTGTGTGTCTTTCCTGAGGGAATCAGACAGAGAGAAGACAGAAGGAGGGAGGAGTCCATTAAGAAGCCTGCTGTCCAGGCCTGTTTAACTATGATCCCTATCAAATAATTTATCTCTCTCTCTCAGCAGGAAGGAGGGGAAATAATATAGACAAAATCAATGTCCACAAAGCGGAGGCTTCAGATAAGCTGAGAAAATGACTATTGCGCTGCGAGATGACAGACGACATCAAGAGAATGTAAATTAACTCTGATGTGTCTATTCCAAATGAGATTAAGTCCCCTCTTAAGGAAAGAAAACAACACAAAGCCTGCTAGCTTCCTCAGCAAATAAAGTTTTAATCCATGCTAGATCCAACAGTTTAGTAACCACAGTGCACCCACACGCCTTTGGCTGAAGGTGAGGTTATAAAACCTACACCATTAATAAGATTAAATGATTGATTGACAAGGTAAGTGGCCTTCCATCAAAAATGCTCTGTCAGGGAGTCTCCTGTCAACCTGACCTTACAATTAAAGGAATACTGCAGTGTTCTCTCGGCCATATCTCAACCTGCCACATCTGTAGCAAATGGTTGACTGCGATGAATAATAATTCTGAAGTGCTCCCATGTGCTTAGAACAGAGCAGACTGGAGAGTCGCTCATAATAGAAACCAATAGGCAGGAACTCAATTAGTCTGGATGAATTATCAACTGTTCTTTTAGTTCATAACAATCAAAATGAGATTTTTTACAAATGACGTCAATGAACTGTGTGCAAATGATTTGAGCTGTTGAGATGTTGAGAACTACAAACCAGAATTTGTACCTAAAAATAAGACTTTGTAAATGAGACCACTGCCAGAATATTGCACCAATACGACCCACTGAACAGACCTTTTCCTCTGAAAGTCACACTTGTTTTTGTAAGCTTCAGCAGCGTTAAATCTCTTTCTCCAAACTACTATGGCAGAGGTGTTCTGTCGCTATACTCTATTTTAGCCCTCAAAAAGCCACATTTAGTATTTTTCTGAATTATCAAGTGTCAAAAATAAAAGAGTTTGAGGATTCAATGTGAAAATACTGATTTAAACAAAGCTAAATGGAGGGTGTAGGTGTGTGTTAGGGTTGACCTTACAATTAAAGGAATACTGCAGTGTTCTCTCAGCCATATCTCAACCTGCCACATCTGTAGCAAATGGTTGACTGCGATGAATAATAATTCTGAAGTGCTCCCATGTGCTTAGAACAGAGCAGACTGGAGAGTCGCTCATAATAGAAACCAATAGGCAGGAACTCAATTAGTCTGGATGAATTATCAACTGTTCTTTTAGTTCATAACAATCAAAATGAGATTTTTTACAAATGATGTCAATGAACTGTGTGCAAATGATTTGAGAAAAGCTATGGCCCCTAAATCTCTCGGGCACTAATCTTTACTGGTTTTACAATTCATTTGAACTTCCTTACAGTGTTGAGATTGTGTCAGTGAAGTGTCTATGTAGCTGTAGCTTTGAGCTGTCCACCCCTTATTGAAAAATTACATGCCAAACCCATTTTTTTCAGACCCATCACACATTCTTTTCACACATGAGGGCTTCTAATGTGATGCACATTTTTAAAAGTGATTTTTCTTATTCCATAATTCATTAATCATGATCTCAATTTTAGCTGTTTTTCACTAAATTTGAATCTGTTCTTTAGCAGTTGTTCTTTACATTATATTTCATGATAAACAGACCAGTAGAAAAGCTCCTAAATTACATAAAATAAAATATTTTTATTTTATTGAGAGTTTTTTCCTTCTCTTGTAAAATTGCCATTTTGAAGATGTGAAGGTTTTTGTATGATAGCGACATTACACATTATTCACACAATATTTAAAATGACATTGTTTACATGATGTCATATTATCGTATCTTCACATGATATCACAAGTGATCAAATTCACAAGATGTCCAATGTAATCACATTATTCACATGATGCCACATAATTACATGTCACATGTGATCAGTTTCATTCTCATGATGTCACAATCACTCTATTCACAATGCCACATATGATACATTATCCACATAATGTCACAATCATACATGCACATGACATCACAATCACACTATTCACAATGCCACATGTAATTCATTCACATCCCCATTTTCATCCACATGACATCATGAGTGATCACATGTTCACATGATGTTACGAATGGACACACATTCACTTGATGTCAGTATTGCATTAGTTAAATATCACATGTGGTGACGTTATTTTCATGATGTCAAATAATAATTGTATCTACATGATGTCATGTGTGATATTTTATTCACATAATGTTCGATGACATCATATCACAATCCCACTGTTCATATAATGATTAAACATTATTCACATGATGTCATAGTATTACACATGTCATCACAATTTATTCATACAATGTGATTCTACAGTATCCACATGATCTTAAGTGATGTTAAGTGATCTCTTTATTGTTATGTGTCATTATTTACAGTAATATAGGGTTTGTGGAATTCTGAAGTTCAAGAAAATCAAATAGTGTTCTTCAAATCAACACATTCCTGGTGAAAACACTAAAACCATTCTAAAACCATTCCAACTGTAAGTATGAATAATAAATATATCAAATAAGTATGAAAAATAAAATATCGAACAAAAGTCAAAGATGAGAAAAGAGTTGGGAAAGGAAAAGCACTTGGATACGTTTAATGAACTGATGTGAACTATTTTTCATTTCATCACTTATATATATATTATATAAATATATATAAATATTATTATAAATAATATTATATATATAAATATTCTCTCATGAGTTCAGATGTCTGTCAGTGTCCTGCAATGATAATGAGTATAGTTCGAAACACACCATTTTTTGCTTTCATTAAATATGTCCAGAACAAATTGAGTTCTCCATTGAGCTGATTTTGAATATTTTTGTGAACCATTACCCTCGCAACATGAAAACACAATTGGATGAGATGAGTGACTGGAGAAAGACATGCCGTCTTCCTCCACGGAGAAAAACTGAATTGCCTATTTCCACAGTTTAAACGCATTTTATTGTTTTCGTTAAGCCAAGGCAATTCAGCCCATTTCGCCTTTCCGTAAGCATGACAGAAAGAGAAGTTCAATTTGCTTCCTTGAAATTAGACACTTATTCAGCAAAATCCAGCTTACTCTGTTAATTTTTTTTTCGAGCCACCATCGGATAATCAGATTTGTCGCATTGAGGGCTTTGACGACTTCTGAAACGAGGCATTGCTCTGCATTTTAATGGGTCTGAAAACATTAGAGCTTGCCACTGTTTGCAGCAGGCCAAGCGTTAGTCATAGCTGGCCACAGGTGCGCGGGTACGCAAACAGAGGTGGCAGACACAACAAGGTGATGCCGTGTGACCTGATGCTAATGAGAGCAAATAAGAACAAGCAGCGTAACTGAAATTCAGGCAACCCTGTGGCACGCGGCCATTCATGAATGTTAAATTCATGAATCCATCCAGCTCAACAAGCAGCAAGGCAGATACCGCTGCTTACAAAAAGCTTACTGTGAACCCCAAGCACAACCTTTGAGTTCACCTCCCCATTCCAGTCTTCATGGGTGTGGAACATACTAGCAAACAAGGATTTAGACACTAGAATCTAAATTGAAAACACAAGCTTTTGGTTACTCCCATTCTCATTGTCATCACTTGTCTATATAACATATGGCCTGCTCCTGCAGACCTCAATTATTTTACACTGTATTGCTTCACTTCTTGTATTTCTGGTGCTATCCAGTGTCAACCAGAAGAGGAGAGGTTCCTCATTTGAGTCTTGGTTCCTCTCAAGGTCTCTTTCATTTGCTCTGGCTTGCTCAAAAGAAGCTCGGACCTTGATTTCTGTAAAGCAGCTTTGCGACAGTGACAGCTCTTGTTGTAAATAGCACTATGCAAATGAAGTTGAATCGGATTGGATTTCATTGGCTTGAATCAGCAATCATATATTTGTCAAAGATGTTTTGAACATCTTATTTATGGGCCTTGCATTTTCAGCCTCCCTCCTCACTTCAAGGCTAGGTCAGTTGTGCCAAAGAAGACCCTCCCCTGGTGTTTTATCTCAGGTGGAATAGAAAGTACCATGATAAATCCTGAGACCTCGGACACGATGAAATATCTGCAGCTCACCTCCCACTCTGGAGGCTTTAAAGCAGACCTCCACAAGGTCACGCTACAGACATATTCATCAAGCAGCTCCCTTGAGCTCTACCAACTCCTTGTGGTTTCATTAGTAAACTTGCGGTGGCTTTCTTGTGTGGCTACATGGGCATTGCACTTCGTCTTTATATTTGAGAGTGATTTAAATAGCAGTGAATCTCTCGCTCTCTCTCTCTTTCTCTCTCTTTCTCTCTCTCTAAAGACCCAGCCTCAGATGAGATTAATATATATATATTGTAGATGCAAATTGGTGAAAGAAGCATTAGCGAACCAAGTGCAAAGTTTCCATTGATGCACTGATGCTAGTTAGTCAGTTACCCATCACTTTCAGTTGAAGCGAAGAACGAAGAGCAAAAGCTCTGGTATTGCCCAGGGAACCACTATTGATACTGTGCTGCTCTATGCATCAGTCAACAGACCTGATTTTGGGGCTTGTTATGGGAATGGCGGCTTTTCATTTCCAGTTTGTACATATACCTTCACATTCGTGTTTTGCTGTCATCAATTAGCAGAAAGCATATTGAGCCTGCTTGCTTGCACACACTTCGCTGATGGAAAGAGTTATGCTCCCATGGGTCATTTGCTCTTCAGCTAATTGGGCTTTAAATCAAGCCCTCCAGACCAGCTTGACACTGAGGGCTTAAAGAGCCTGAGGCCCAGTGCAGTGCAGGCATCACAGATGAATAGACAGCAGTCCTTTGGGCACAAATTTATTATTACATATATTTGTATTTAGTGTATTTTTGTAAGGCGTCTCTGATAAATAGAATAGAAATTAGATGTGGACCTCTATATGATGTGTCACTATGAAACCACAGAACATTTAGATCATACACATTGTCTAAAGCTGATAAACAATATGGATCAATAAGTACATTTATATTCCCACCAGTTGTTCAGTACTGCTCTTGATAGCTGAGATATAATCAGCATATGTTCCAATGAAGGTCATGCTAAGCTTCCACTTTTTTAAATCAAAGTATCACAAATGGTTCTTTGAGCAATTCCATAGAAGAACCACTTTTAGACCCATGAAGAACAATACAGATAGAGAATAATGCTCTTTAAATTGGTAAATAACCATTCTGTCACGGTGTGGTGAAGCTTGTAGGCGAAGGCGGATGTAGGTGAAGGGATTTATTAAAAACAACAACAAAAAAAACCCAACTAAGCACTAAAACTAAGAAAGGAAATAAACCGAAACGGAACAAACAGGTCAAGAAAACCTCACAAATGCTGAAACTAACAAAGAGGCCAAACCTTCATACCGTGTACCACCAAGAACATACCTACCCATAAACATGCACAAGACCAGACAAGGGAAGGCTGAAACAAAGGAGTACTTATCCTAGGACAAACAAGGAACACCTGGAGCTAACAAGGGGGTGTGGCTAGGACAGAGACACAGATGGAAACACTGACGAACAGGTGGGGCTAAGAATGACAACACACAAACTTGCTTGAGAGCACATGGTGAGGCCTAACAGAAGCATATGTGTGACACTACACCAAGTGAAAGGTTCTTTAAGCCTTTAGTAGAATCCTCACACTCCTATTACATCTCTGTTACACTCTTTACATCTCTTTTACAAATGTGCCTCTTTATGGAATCGAACGTGGTTCTTCTGTGGCATTGCTCAAAGAACCATTTGCAGCACCTTTATCTTTAAGAGCGTTTAAGAGGTATCAAACATGTGGTCCAGTCTGATACTGGCCAGACTGTGTGAGATATATTTAGATGTGTCAATGTTTGGTTTGCTCCACTTTATGACATTTGGCAGCACTTTCTACAGTACTACAAGTGACGAGAGTTCTGGAGCTCCACCAAAATAAACATGAGTGACAAAAGATGAAAGGGGGTCACACTTATGGGCAGAGGAAGAGAAATCCATTAGATTAAAGATTTTGTGAGAAATACATCATGCCATACATTATATGTCCAAATATTTGTGGACACACTTTTTAATGAATGCATTCAGCTACTTTAAGTTGCACCCACTGCTGACACAGATGTGCAAATGCACACACACATGCAGCTTGTCTTGTCCCTGTAGAGAAGTATTGCCAATAGAATAGGACTCCCTGGAGCAGATAAACATGAACCTATTGGCACCATGCTTAATGCCAGCATTGAGCTGTGGAGCAGTGGAACTGTGTTCTCTGGAATGATGAATGGTGCTCCGTGCAATACTTTTTGGATGAGTTGGGGGGTTGGAGGATGGTAGGGTTGGGATCGTCCAATGTCCTGACCTTACTAATGCTCTTGTCACTAAATGCACTCAAATCATTACAGTAGTGCTCCAAAGTTTAGTAGAAAGCCTTCACTGGACAGTAGAGATAGTTACCCCAACAAAAGCAGGATCAACTCTTTCTCGTACTCTTGATTTCAGAAAAAAAACAATGAATGAATGAGTGTTAATAGTAGAGTGTATCTTTAAAAAATTAACCAAACAGGCCGGTGGTTTGTCTCCAGCTCTGCTTTGCCAGATGTTTACATACTATATCATATTTCATATTGTCTGTGTTTATTAAGACCCAAATGTCTTTGAAAGAGTCATTTACAGGAGAAAGAATGAAGGTTTTTCATTTAATTTATCAATGAAATTTGAATTTTGAATCATTTCTATTCGTCCATTTGTCATAAGATGCTCACACGGGGTAAGAAGCAGCTGGCTTTTTCAAATGGTGTGGGGACAAAAATAAATGCAGACAGCATGTTGGGATTATATCAATTTTCTCTCCTAAAGCTCCAGTCTCCAGTGAGGATGATATTTCAGTTTGGTTTGTCTGTTTAAGGTGAAATGATTCAAATTGGTTGCATCTCTCTCGCTTACCTCAGTGTGCCTCATTCAATATCTCATATCCGCCATGCTGCCTAACAGGCCCTGCTGGTCTGAAACGCACTAAAGCATCTTCTCTAAGCCCCTTTACAAATCCACCATGTCGCTGCCAAATGCCACCCCATATTGGGGCAATTGAAGAAAATTGTCTTGAGTGAGCGAGAGCCAGTGATATTTACTCTGCAGCTTTTGGGGATGCAGATGGCAAAACTCAATCAGGCAGCGGGAGCTAATCGAGCCGAGTGCTGCCCACAATACTGCTGAAGGCCCAAAATCCCCATTGATCCAGCGGAGAGGGCCAGTCGAGGTGGCTTGTAGGAGTGTGGTTTGCATTGACTGGCCTTTGCTCTACTAAAGAGAGCTTGTGAGAGGCTGGAGATAATGGTATGGATTTACACAAGGGCTGTACATCTGCAATTAGCACTCCCCTCTGCCACTGTAAATCAGCGCACTGATGATCCTTAGCATGTGACGTTAATGAGCCATGCCAGTACTGCACATGCACAGACACATACACTGTTCTTGACCCTTATTTTGAAAAATATGGCTGTCTGATAAATAATGTTAGCAAGCTTTGCATGAATGAGCTGTATGTGTGCCAACATCAGTGGCTGTGTTCCAAAAGGCTTACTTTTCTACAGCCACCATATAAAATCTCAGCTGTTATTTATTTATTTATTTATTTATTTTTAATGCAGTAATATTATCGGGGATGAGGGTGGGGGGGTTCATTCATACACAAAATGTAGTTTAGACTTTAAACATTTTTTAATCCTGGGTCATGCTGCCTGCCGTCAGCAGCCGGAGCCTGAGAGAGCACAATTGGCCTTGCTCTCTTTGGGTGGGTAGATGGCACTCTTACTCTCTCCATACATTACTCCAGTGTGATGCTGGCCGGCATGGGCATCTGCTAGCCAATGCATCGGAGCTGTGTACCTGGCGCTTTCCTTTGAACATGTTGGTTGCCTAGTGATGTTGGATCGACAATTCAAAAAGAGGCGGTTACTGGTTGTACATATCTCAGAGGAGGTATGTGTCAGTCCTCCCACTCCCAGTGTCAGGGGCATTACATGTGATAGGGGGAGAGTACTTGTGAGTGGGTTGGGTAATTGACTAAAATCTTAAATTGGGGAGGAAAATTGGGTAAAAAAATCATAATGCTTTTTAATGGGTGAATAGTCTTGCAGTGAAATGCTTGATTTCTTAGAAAAACTTTAACACATTGAATTGACGCTGGCCTACAAAGCCAAGAATGGCCAAAAACCGACCTGTTCCAAGAGCCATTTGAGCTTCGAGTATGGCTCGGCTTGACCTGTCATCCTTTAAGATTCACAATGACAAGCATTCAGGCTGTTTTCTGTCCTGGCACCATAGTGGTGGAATGAACTTCCTCTTGGTGTCTTCAAATGCAGACTGAAGACCCATCTCTTCCAAGAGTACTTGGGCGAAGTGTAGTGCAGCTGACTATTGTGGTCTCCATTCTGACTGTTGTATGTAGTAGTATTTAAGTTTTTAGTATTTTAGTATTTAAGAGGTATATTTTGGATCCTAGTCTATACAAACTAGCTAATGATATTTTAAAGGGTAGTTTTGTAAGTTGTTCTGGATAAGACTGTCTGCTAAATGCCTTAAATGTAAATGTAAGTTGATACACATACACATATACAATTACAGGCTGCACTACTGTAATCCATCTGTAACAGTGAACACACCACTAGTAGTTACATGGTTATAGCATGTATTATTAATGTGTAAATGTACTGTTACAGTGTTTTACTATTGAAGCACCACTCACATGTCAAAAGTTTCTTATTTATTTATTATTTACTCTTGCACATCTATATATGCACAATATTACTGTACTGTCTGTCTTTGCACAGTACTGACATTTTTACACCAATATTATATTTTTATGTATATTTAGATATACATAGAGATCTACTATACATAGATATATTTATATTCATATATTTGCACAATACTACTATTTGCACTTTTGGTAGATGCTAACTGCATTTCTATTTCTATTTCTATCTACCCATCCATCCATCCATCCATCCAAAGCCCAATTAATATAACATTGCTTTAAATACATTATTTACACAGAAACAGAACACAATCTTCAGGGTTGTCCATACGTTTGTTAATGTAATATATTCAATTCATGTGGAAATGATCCAAACATTTGGATCAACTAAAGTCAACTGAATGCATCACATTTTTCTGTGTAGCCTTCTCTCAACATTAAACACAAACACATCCTTCATTTGCAATTTAAACATTTGTTTAATTGACTGGCATGCTTCATTTTTCACAAGCACAGCCAAAAGAACAAAACAGATTCTGAACAAATTGTTCCACCACAGACACAAACATGACTCACCGCTGGGGCTTTTAACACTGAAGTGTTTGGAAAGTGATCAGCTTGTGTATATCCAGTGTGAGGGGCTATAACACACCAGATTGCTTAAAACATCAAAGTTGAACCGCAGTCTGTTAAAAAAAAAAAGAAAATCCAGAAAAACCCTTCCAGACCCAAATTATGCTTCAGTTATGCTTTTTGCAATAAATATGTAATGTAATGATAAATTATTTATATGCTGTTTATGCTTATAAATAAGTACACACTGTTGGATACATAAAGAACCACTTCAGTTTGAGATGTGTGAAGTGTGAAGAATATGTAAAGTAGTAAAAAACCTTCGTACCAAATGAAAGGTTCTTCACATGATCTTGGTTCTATGAACATGATTCTTTATGGAACCAAAAATGAATCTTTGTTACACCTTTATTTTTTGTATATAGTTTAGTTTAATGTATATTTGGTCTGAGGACTTACTTCCTAATATAACCCCATTTTAAGGGAAGGAGGGATCTCAGAGATCTCAGCTCTGATGGGTGGAGCTAGGACTGAGAGATATGACTGAGGTAAAGAGAAAACTTCATCATGAAAACAGAAGGTAGAGATGTGTGTTTGAATAGGTTAGATTTTTATATTTTACATTTTCATTATAATTATAATTATAATTTTTTTCTACACACTTAACATGATACGGTGTTAAGTAACTTTAAACTCCAATTTAAAGTTTTCAATACTTTATTACATTCTCAGTTGATATTTTTTTCTCTAAATTATTAGATCTAATTATTTTCAGATTTCTTTATGGAGTCAGAAAACACTTGGCAGTTATGTGCATGATATTTTCATGCCTGGATGATGAATGTGGCTGTGAATTCTAGCAGTGTACTAGTTCACTCCCACTGAGTGCATTGTGTATTACAGTCCTGTTATTGCATGCTGTTGCATTATTAGAAATATTAAATATGAATTATATTTAAATATGAATTATATTTAATATTTATTACTTATTTACTTGTATTTTACTAAATGTATATGCCTATTTCCATCACCAAAAAGACACTTTTTGTGAATTTCATAATTATTGCATATATAAATATGCAAATAAATATATTTGAGGAGTCTTGTGTAATGGGAGTATGGTTCTCATTGGTGTAATGTGGTGTGCTAGTCCAGCCAGGGAATTAAAACGTCTTCCACGCATGCATGAGTTTTGTCACAGGTCACCATTTCCAAAAAAGAAGTACAGAAGAATAAACAGCCACAGTGAATGGGATTTACTGCTCTCTGGTTAGCTTATCAACATCCAGTCAAATAATCCTTGGCTCTTGAGCTGTGTCACATTCCAAAAAATCACAGAAAGACACCAGAGAGTGGCGCAGCCGTCTAACTGTTGGCCCTGTCATCAGGAGAGCACAGATTCGATCCATGGTGATGCCAGAGCCATCTGTGGCTGGGAGTCCCAGAGAGCATAATTGGCCTTGCTTTTGCTGAGCGGGTAGGACTGCCATCCCTATCTCCCTTCATTCAGCGTGATGCTAGCATCTGTTAGCTGATGTAACGGATTTGGCAGTTGGCGTTCTCTTCCAGGCACAGTCAGATGTCCATGGTCTTTGTGTTCGAGGCGGCTCAAGAAGATGCAGTTGGCTGGATTCATGTGAGGAAGTCCATTCTAGCCTTCACCCTTACAGTTAGGGGTTACCTTACAGTCTCTACTCCTTCGGGGAGGAATTTCTTTAGATGTTGGAGCATTACAGTAAGGATTTGACTGCATTCAGCCACAAGAGCATAAGTAAGGTCAGGTACTGGTGCTGGATGATTAGTTCTGGATCATTCTAGATCCCAAAGGTATTGAATTGAGCTCCAACACTCCAGAGAACACAACTCCACTGCTCCACAGCCCAATGCTGGGGGGTTTTATAACCTTCTAGCAGACAGAGGGCATATTGACCTTAGGCTTATGTGCAAATGGTTTAGAGTGTTCCATTCAACTGGCCCTGTATGGAGATGCAAAGGCATAATTGAATGCATGCAGCATACACTCTTGAAAATAGAGGGTTTTGAAGTGATACCATTGAACAACCATAAAGAACCACTTTTTAAAAGGAGCTGTGACTGTGAAGTACCTCTAACCTTATTTATAAGGTTCCTTACACATAATAAATCTCTTTATGGAAACAAAAATGGTTTATAATTATAGCACTTTTATTTTTAAGAGTGTAACATGGCTGAAATTCACTAACTAGAAGGGTGTCTGGATACTTTTGGAAGTACAGTGTTTATTTATTCATTATTACAATGTATTGGAGCTCCGATTGGCTGCAGACATTCAGTAGACTTACAGTAGACAGCAAAACAGGTATTTACCGTTAAGGTATTTATGAACCATTTCAGCTCCATCCATGACAAACATCCAAGAAAGGCGGCAGTACATTAGAACAAAACACCAAACAGGAAAAACGTAATTGACTATGATGTAGTGTGTGTGCCTGTAGTAAATAGCTGTGAAGGTGCGGAGAGTAGCGCAGCCACGTGCTGTCTTCTCAGAAGCATAGAACACGAGGGGCTGAATATGAGCTGAATATATGTACGAAGGCAAATCTGCCTTTTTGGGCTTTTGCATTTGTCTCACATCTCCCAAGCGCTACCACACATCACATTGAGAGCTTCTGCTTTCATGTCACACATAGCCCACACACTTTTACACTGAAAGCCACAGCTGATAATGTTTCTCTTTCATCCATCTCTCTCGCTCTCTCTTCATTTCTCGTCCAGTCTTCCTGCGTTCCAAAAGAAATGCTGGCTTTCTTATAGCATCGTCAACTCCTTTAATATGCAAGGGTTTGTATGTGGAGCAACACTCTTCAGTTTCTCAGGCTCCTATCTACTTGATTCTGTATGATCAATTTCCACAGGCAAAACAGCAGTAAAAGCAGAAAAAGCGCTAACTCGGGCCAGAATTATATAAACTATAATGCATTGATGACCACCTGCTTTTCATACTGTTGGCCATCTACATGCCACCAAAACAACTCTGAGACATGGTCTATACAGGTTGAGTCGTCTGGAATCAGAGATTCCACAGATTGCAACAAGGTCTTGTGAGATTCGTAAATATATACCACTAAAGTGCACATAGATATTTGTACATACTGTGGTGGTGAGGAGGCAGGAGAGGGCCCACCCACGGCACCACTCTACACCGCCCTGCTGCCGGTCACCTGTGGCCGTTCAGTCTAACGAGCCCAGGTGAATGGCATAAAAGGGCCTGCTTTGTCCTACACAAGGAGGACAAACGCAGTAAGTGCACGACGGCTGAGCTGGCAGAGACTAGTGAAAATGGTGCATGTGTGTTGAGACTGTTAGAGCCCCAGTAGGGCCATTATGTCTCATTGAGCTTTGGGATTTGAGTGTTTGAGTGTGGTGGAGGGTGAGTTTAATAAAGGTTTGTGTAGTCTCTGAGCCCTGTGTTTGTGTAGTCTCTGAGCCTGGCTGCCTACCTGGTCATGGTGGCCATGTCCCTTTCCCCAATACTTCACAATGATTCACAATGAGCTCTTGTCCACTGGTGGCGCTGTTTTGCCAAATACACACAATGCATCGTGTCGTACTCAAAGAAGAATTAAAAAACCCTCACAGCATTCTGCTTTTCTTCGTTGTGGAGCTTAAACAAAAGGCATGAGTGGATGGAAATATCACATTCCTCTATGATTATGTTTAGGATTTGTGTAAACGTTAGGTTAACAATCTCTGTGTAAATCGATTAATTTCTGCGTGTCCGGGTTAAGTCGGTAATTGGTAAATATGCACGATGGTCATGGTCCACTATATTTAATACATATTATACACCCTGAAATGGCCTTTTAGTCACATATGTACAAACTCCTTTTGTGACCAGGCTGCAGATTAATCAGCTTGATCTCTGGCGACATGGGTAACACCTTGAACTCTTTGTCATGTTCCTCAAATCCTTCCAAAACAATCTGTACATTGTGCAGGACGCATTATCTTGCTGAAAGAGGCCACTGCCATTAGGAAGCCATTAGCATGAAGTGGTGTCTAATTGACCTCCATGCGAATGGCCAGGATTTTCTTCTAGCATCACACTTCCTCCACTGGCTTGTCTTCTTTCTGCAGTGCATCCTGGTGCTATCAGTTCCTCAGATGATCAGCCCATGCACACATACCCAGCACATGCACATTACGTGAAAAGAGAACAGGACTAATCAGGCAAGGTGACTTTCTTCCAAGGTCCACTTACATTCGCATTCTAAGCTCTGCTGTGCCACATTACTGTCTTTAATAGTACCCACAGTTAAAACATTGCTCTTCTGCTGATTCAGACCAGATGGGATAGCCTTTGAGCCTTGGGAACCCAACACCCTGTTGCAGGTTTGTGATTTGTCCCACTTCAGGAAACACTGTCAGTAGTTACTTCCCACTGCGGACCAATAGCACCCCACAAGCCTTATATATATATACAATATATATATATATATATATATATATATATATATATATATATATATATATATATATATATATATATATATATAGAGAGAGAGAGAGAGAGAGAGAGACAGTGCTTATCACTGTACCTCTAAGAAGTCATAATCTGTAAGCTGCTTGTTAAAGCAACTGCCTGTTCTGTGTTCTGAATAAACTGGAGCGAATGTTTTTTTAAATGAGCAAATGACCACTTGCTACAGATGAAACAGATAGAGATCAGGCTGGAGTACTCCTTTAAGAATAGTAAATGAAAAGTAAGCCTTCAGTTTAAATGGGTTAATGGCTCTGTTTCTCTTGTGCATTCTTCCTTTCCAACCATGCCCCCCTCTATCCCTCTCTCTTGTTTCACCATGCTTCGCTACCCTTACTGCTATCATTAGGCTGTGAATATCAAGGTTAAACAGCTTGAAGCTTTTCTGACACGTCCACTTCCACGTTTGAGCGGCCCTGTCATCTCTGAGCGATCGTGAGCCGGCCAGGAGTGTGTTAGCTCATGCCTTCGGACGCGTCCGCTGCTATCTGTGTCATCTGTGCCTCGGCCTCGGCCAGGTCTAGGCCCTTATCACCTGGCCGAGGCTGCGGAGAGCACAACCGCCAGTGACAGCGAGCGGCCTGGAGCCACTTCAGATGCGCTTCAGGGGCCATAACTTTCAACAGCTCAATGTGCCGCCAAAGATACGATTGTGAACACGCATCAGCACGCATTAGTGAGGTCAGTGGGGGTCAGCAGCAGCATGAACGCAGGCCCAGGCCCCGTCTCTGAAGGGCCGACATGGGCGAAGAGGATTGATAGTGAGCTCTGGCAGACATTACAGATGGCCCCTCAAGCCCCAGAGAGGTATTTTCTGTCCGTGTAGATACCTTACTTCAGCTCAGCCCTCATTCATGGCACGGCAGGCCCAGAGTTATATTATTTTCATTGGACTGGGAGGAGACCAAACTGATGGTCGTTGTGTGGCGTTTCTATGAAGCCACGGCCACACTCCATCTGATTTATACTGTTTTCCTTGCTTCTCTCCCTGTCTCTCTCTCTCCCTCTCTCTTTGGAGAGAGATCTCCCTGCAGCCCACCCGTGTGATTAATGTTTTTCATTTGATGTCCTCCTTCTTGCCTCCACCGAGTACCAGCAAATAAAACTTCCAGCCAGTGTGCGCAAATTGTCTCTCAAAAGAGCAGTAAAAGAGTGAGCGAGAGAGCGAGAGAGAGAGAGAGCAGAGCACACCGTAGAGCCGCAAATGTAGCCTTTTGGAACGGGGAGCATTTGCAGAGAGAAACATTTGCTGTGGGGGAAGTGTTTCTCAGCATACGGGACTCCTCCCTGGAGAAATCCCCCTGTTGCTAATATGCAGTTATTGCAATTGCCAACGGCGCTGTCCAAATTAAAGTGTGAACATGGGGAGCACTTCAAACCCCTCCATTCCCACAGATAACAACATTTCCCATGGTCTCGCACTCTCCTTTTCACTGCTCTGTTTCCAACATTAAAAAAAGAAGTTAAATAAATTACCAGCAGCAGTCTTGCTATCTCAGTAATACATATGCACCTGGATATGACTCTCAGCGCAGATAAGTCTAACATAGATGTAGGTGTATAGTACAAAAATTAAGCAAGGGTGCCCAGTCCTGGCCAGACCTAATCTAACACACCTGATCTAGGTAATGAAGGCCTGCTGGGGTCTCTGGATATGAGAACCAGGAGCATTGGACATGGACTCTTAGGGGTATATAGACATATTGATTTGTGTGAGAATACAATAGAGGAGTTGCAGGATACAAAAAGACTTGGAACTAAGCTTAGCACACTTCAAGTACAATTTAAGTAAATGTTAGAGAATAGTAAAAATCTATGTATAGGCGGTCATGGGTGCCCAAGGTGATGTACAGTGACGTATTTGTCACTGTACAATGCACAGTAAAATGTGTCCTCTGCATTTGACCCATCTGTGGTAGTGAACACACACATACATGAACTAGGGGCAGTGAGCACACATACCTAGAGCAGTGGGCAACCAACTCCAGCACCCAGGAGCAGAGAGAGGGTGAAGGGCCCAGCAGCTTGCCAAGCCCAGGTATCGAACCCACAACCCAGTCATCAACAGCCAAGAGCTTTAACCGCTGAGCCACCACTGCCCCAGGACATTTTACAGGACTTGCAAACGTCTCTACACGCTTCCACAGGTTTTGTGGAGTCTATGCCTCATGGCCAGATCTGCTGTGGCGTCACAAGAGGGTTGTCGTCGCTTTTTTCCACTTTTTAAAATACTTTTAGTATCTAGCAGTTGTTCTTTTTTTAAATTTCATAATGAATGGGCCAATAGAAATGTTGCAATTCTTTTAATTACTTCCATTGAAAGTTGTTAAGAAGGTTCTTTCCTTCCCCTGTAAAGGTACAACCTTTTTTTGTATTCACAAAATGTTGTATTCACATATTAACATAAAGCTACTAAGCTATAGAAAGCATATAGGTACCAGTTAGGCATTTAGAAAACAACATGTCTAAATAATCACATTCGTAAGTTAATATCCAAAAAATGTGCATATATGGGTGTTTACACTCTACACCTTTAAAAAATGGGTCCTCTAATGGTTGTATGTAAAACCATGATAACCTATTTTAATGCATAAATGGTTCTTTACCTTGGTTAAATTGTTTTAACATAAGTTAAAACTCTTGTATTTGGTCTAATTAGTCCAATTAACTTGTAATAAACAAGTTCTATATAGTAGTATCTACTATCTACTATAATGCAGGCTTCAGGATTGCAGCTACAACTGCTTTTAGTAGTTTGTCTATTTATTTTAATATGGATAATTAAATATACACCAAGAAATACTACTATCATACTAGCAGCTGTGATGTAATTAATACAATCAAACAAGTCATTTTAACTTTAACTCAGTCTACTCCTGTCTTTTAATGAGACAATGAATATTCATACAATTGAGTGTGTTTTATAGTAACTTACCTTTTAAAATAAGCAAACATATGGATGGGAATATATCACCTTGTTACTGTGGTAAAACAGATTAATAAAAAACTTGTATATATCCCCAAGACTGGAATCCACAGCTGAGGTGCCCTTGAGCAAGGAATCTAATGCCCTATGGTTCCCAGGGCGTGGAGATGGCTGGTATGTGTTCTTACTGCCCTAATCACTAGCGTGTGTATGTGTGTGTTCACTTTCACAGATAGGTCAAATGCAAAGTTGAATTCTGTTGTGCAGCTGGGCAACGTCAGTAAAATGTGCCTAAAAATAAATTAAAGCATAAAGCAATTGTGTAATATCCAGACATCTGTTCATCTCTTCATAATGTAGAAACCTGTCATTTATTTATTAACGAAGGCTCAATGATCATAAACACACTGATTAGATGCTGCTCTTAAAGGTTTGATGAGACAGCGGACCTTTTTAAGAGAGTGGCTCCTCAATCAGGGAAGTGCTATGGAAAGTGCCATGTTTTATTTCTATAAGGACTAAACCAAGGCCCGAGAGTGTGTCATAAATCATCTCAATCTCTCAGGCCTGTGCTGTGAAGCCCATTCATCACCTCACTCAGACCTGGGCCAGATGAAACCTTTCAGAAACCTGGGATCAGCTCCTCTTGTCCATATAATCTTATATGTGTAAGACAATAAAAGACAAAATCTGATCCTAAATCAGTGCTCTTGGTCTAATGTTTGACACACATGAATGTTTAATAGAGAAATAAGAGATACCCTGTTAACCCGAATTGTGCCAAGGCGTTTACACTGCTGTAAAGATGTAAAATGGATTGGATTTGGAGGTGGAGGTGGAGGTGGAGGTGGTTGGATTTGTATCTGTTGTAAATGTGTCTTGGGTGCGTTTACACTTGTATTTTTATGTGGCTTGACCTAAGACCTGATCCTGATATACTGTAATCCTGATACTCAAGACACATGAAGTCACCAAATGTAAACAGGGTCTTGGGCTACATTGACATTACAAACCTCATTACCCTTTAATTCAAAATTTTTGCTCAGATCAGATTTGATGGTTCACACTGTGTACGTTCATACTGTCTAAGTAAATGTAAGTGACCTGTAACTTTCTGTAATGTGGCATGCATTCACACACTGAAAAAAGACACATAAAATTCAAGCTGGCGATTCACATTCATGTTGCATGCCCATAAATTGTATACGTGTCCAAACTAGGACCACATTTGAAAGTGATTCAGGTCTGATTTGAAAGATGGCACATTTTCCCCACATGCCTCCAGTGCAATGATGGCTGGCAGACAACAGCTGGCCGATGCATCAGAGCCAGGACACAGCACTTTCCTCTGAGTGTGTTGGTTGCCTGATGACATTACATCAGCGACGGGTCTGAAAAAGAGGTGCTGTGTCACCCTAATGGGCATCTCAAGATTTTAGTGACATCTAAAGAGTTTAGTGCTTAAAAACATTCCTCCCATAAAGCTATTCTGTGAAATCCTAATGAACACACTGCATGATGCCATCTTGTTAACAAAAGGGCCTAAACACCATTTTTAAAGCCATTCATGGCAGGAAGATCCATATATAGTGTTGTAAGGCAACACTAGAGGTTTTTTTCAGATTTATCACTATTTAAACCAAAATATACACGTCTGTAATTTTTGATAGTAAATAATAAAGCTGTATTGGCATTGTGACCCCTGGTGAGTTTCACTTCTACTGAAAAGAGTCTATACATTTTCACCTTCAATCCACTTCACACCAAACCACTAGGAATGATGCTGCTTACATCCAAAGCTCTGTGAAATTCATAAATTTGGGAGGAATTTTCTTGTAAATAAAAGTTCATTAGACATTTCAGATCGTTTACCAAATCAAACCTCACCTTCACTTTTGGCTCAGATGGTGAAACTGAGGATCTCTTTATGAGCATCCACCTATCACAGTGTTAGAAAATGTATATCTTATGTTTTGTGTGCTATTTGATGCCTAATGCTTGATTATTTTTTTTTATTATATTTTTCACTTTCTGGTATCATGAAGGGATTTGAACACACAACCTTATGCTGTATGCATATTTCTAAATGCAGCCGTTAATTCAATCTGGCATCTAGACAATCTGAGTGATGTGAGTGTGAGTGACACTTCCGTTAAGGCCATCCTCAGGCATATGTCTGTCTGTTTGCCTTCCTCCCTCTCAGTGGTGATCAGGACAGTGTCTCACTGTATTGCTGATGGAGGAAGCCTCAGCAGTAAAGCTCTTGATGAGAAGAGCATGTTCAGCTGAGGCAGCTAAAGCCTTGTGTGTTCCTGCTCGGTTGCTGAGGCCACGTTTCAATCTTTCTCCTTTAAAAGCCGTGCTAAAGAAAGCTGGAGCTGAGATAGAAGCTCAATTTGTTTACTTCTGACAATAAAGCAAATAGCTCAATAAAAATGGCTCGGTGGTCTTTCTATCTCTTTAAACAGCTTTTAAAAAGATGCACGCTGCACATCACACTTCGGTGTATATTCTGTTATTGCAGTGGGGAGGGGAGGGGAGGGGGGGTGTTCAAAAATTGCCCTTTAAATGTGCCATATATACGGTACTTGATGTGTGGGCTTGTTCGTGTGTGTCTTTTCTCAGACAGCCTCCTGTAGAGAGCTTCCCAGACCGCAGGAGATGTTTTTTGTAACCTATCGTGCAGCTGAAAGGTGGTGTTTTGTCACAGAAACCGAATTATTTCAAATTTATGGTGTTACTCCGCTGTTGCTGCTCTGGGGCCGGCCTAAATCATCTCTGATTTCTGCTATAAAAATTGTCAACCACCAGATTTAAGGCACTTCCACTTTGAACTTTTCTCTCTCCCTCTTTTTTTCTCCCTCTATCTCTCTGTCTCTCTCTCTCTGCCTGACATTTATAGAAAACAGAGAGAGATGTTAGCAGGAAAGTGAGTAATAATCTTGGAGTGTAATCATCTTTGGGGTGTATCACTAAGGGTAGGAGGAGTGGCCTGCCTCACTGCAAACTGCAGCTGCTTTAAGCGGCTTTTATCCCAGTTAAACAGAACTTACCGTATGAAAAGCATTCTACAAGATCCTGAATAATCTCTCTGGCATTTCCACACACACACATGCAGGCAGGCAGTCTTCTCTGTTAAGTCTTTCAAGCTTCTAGGACAATGCATGGAAACTGTAAGAATGGTCTACACTGAAGTCAGAAAGCTAAATACGATAAATATTTTTTTTTAGTAACTGCATTGAAATTTCTATAACGGGATGATGACTGTAAAAATATACGTTCGCTGTGTACTGTGGCGATGTGTACATGCAAAACAAAGGAAATCTACAATATTGCCAGTTTCACTAAGGTGGGGCTTAGTGAGGAGCAGGACGGAGAGAATAGAGCGACTTCTGAGGTTTTGAGTCATTTCCATTTACTAGCCAAGGCAATGTGACCTGCATTGGAACGGTGAAGGCAAGACTGTGACTGTTTTTTTTTTTTTCAGTATGACAGTCAAAATAAAAACACAGTAGAGATGGTTTACAGAAAGCCTGGACACTTCCTATTTCTCCTAGTTTGTCAAAAAATGACTGCCAAATGCCAGAAGGAGCCCGCAAGTGAGTCCTCAACGAATGGGGGTGAATGGAGCTAAACAGCTTAAAATGAAAGTTAAAAAGGTGTCTAACCACTTGTCCAGACTCTTCCTTTAATTGTGGAAAACAGAATGACATACGTCACTGAAAAATCAAAGAAAATGAAAGAAATGCCCGTATGTGTCAATTTCTACAGCAAACTGGTTTTGGACAATACAGATGCTACCATTACTGCTAACAGCATTTGCATTACTGACACAACAGCTTTGTTTTGGTGGTAACCAATGACTTCAATAAATGGCAACTACTGTCCTGGCCAGCTAATGCTATGTTTTGCAATGTTAACCTACCTTTGCAATGTTAACCATTACAATAAAAATAAAGATTTAAGATTTATTAGGAGGAGTTACGAAATAACTGAATTTTAGGAGGAGAAACATGCCTGGAGAGTAACGTCCTACAAATTCCATCTTAACCTTGTCCACATGTCTATGACAGGTCCAACCCTTCACGTCCCCGTTACCTCCACTTTAACCCTGTCATTTATCATTCCTGACTCCACACATCAGAGGAGGGACTTGATGCATTGAGGAAATGAGTGCGTCTTTCAGTATAAAAGTTGGGACTCAGTGGGGAGCGACATTGAGTGTCTGACAAATCCGAAGACATTCTCAAGTGGTAATTTTCCTCTCTACAAGTTCACCGGCCACAGCAAGTATGAGAGCTAGTAAGCTTCAATGTAACATCATTGGATAGCCCAATGCATTTGAAGTAGGACGCTTACCGTTAACTCTGAAGGAGTTTGTTTACATCTTAATGATTGAATCATGTTGTTATTTACTGATTTTAAGTTTCTACTGTGCAGTCAATCATGTGCTTGACATGAAACTATTGATCATTTCATGCTTGAGGATCACACTCACTGTAATTCACTGTAAATTTCATTGTCAATTTTCAGCCATTTATTTTCTTGCACAGCTGACTCATAGGTCTAAATCATGCTTGCCTGATCTTAAAGTATAGCATTTAATAGTAAAACTGAAATTAATTTTAATATGGATTTTTAGTGCCTTGTTTATTGTCACAGTCATAGAAAAAACATTGTATTTCCAAAATGGCACCTTTACTAATGTTTTATCTTTCAGTGGAAGTCAGTGAAAAAATAATTTATTCCTAGTCATTTTGGAGCATTTCCATTGGTCCATACATCATGAAAGTGTGACACAATGTGAAGAAATGTCCAATTCAAATTATGTTAAAAAGTGAATAATGGTACAAACAGAGATACAAGGTTTTTGCACAAGCGATATCTTTTTTCCCTAAAAAATGAACAGTGGATAGCTAAAAGACACTCGGATGTTTATTTTCGGAAGGTTACATCCAGCAGGTATGTCCCACAGTGCACAGTGAACAGTGTGGTCGTTTGGGTAGCAGTCTTACCTCTAGGGTGTGGACATAAATCTGACACTGTTACAGTGAATCAGAGTTCAAAGGGGCGTGGCCGGGGCAGGGTGAGGACAGCAGCGCCAAGGGGGACGTTTGGGATGAGGAGGCCAGTGGTTTTTCACACCCACTAAAGGCTGGAGCTGGAAAAAGCTTCACCCCCAGGTGATAGTGTCCACCGAGCCCAGACAGAGAACATGCAGAGGGGGCATGACGACCAGCACTGCTGGGGTCACTGTCAGGAAAAGACATGTAAGCCATTAATGCTGTGATATGAGCGCACATGGACATTGTATAAATACTGTTAGACATATTTATGCACACACAGAGCACATGACTGTAAAATGAAGCCACCACACGTATTTCATATTTTTCATAGGCTGCAGAAAGACTGCAGGGTATCTAAAAGAGGAACAGTCTATCGGAGAGAATGGGAATGTGTGGTGACAGAAAGTGATAATAGGCGGGCCCTGGAAGATTTGCTGTACAGCTTCTAGTCTGGTTCCTATGGCTCTACAGTGTCCAATGTCATCCATGCAATCACAAAATTAGTAGTGTGGTCAACCAGGCATTATTCATGCAGTTTGGAAATCTGCATGTGAGCGGCAGAGTCTATATAATAGGCCTAAAACATTCACTGTAAATTGTACAGTAAGCCAGTGTCAGCCAGTTCCCAGTCATTTATTCTAGTTTTCAAGGACCCTATTGTAATGCCTATTTACAGGACACTACTGCAATTATAGTACCAGTGTCCCCACAAGATTCCCTTTGTTTACCCATATTTTTCACACTAATCGGTTTTAGATTCTCATACAAAATTTTGTATTCAAAGAGAAGCGTTCCTATGTGAAAACGTAATTGCCCCCTTAAACTTAATGACTAGTTGTGCCACCTTTAGCAGCAACAGCCAAGCGCTTCCTATTACTGGAGATCAGTCTTTACATTGCCGTGAAGCAGTTGTGGCCCACTCATCTTTGCAGAATTGCGTTATTTTATATCCAGCATAGATTCCTCATTTCAAGTCCTACCGCTGCTTCTTTATGACTTTCAGGACTTTGTCTAGGTCTCTCCAAAACCTTAGTTTTTGTTTATTTTAAGGCACATAGCCAACTATACCCAACTACTGAACTTTCAATCACAGACTGATGCCTGGACAACATTCTGCAGGATTTTTTTGAAGACTTTGTGGAATTTCTGGTTCTGTCAAAACACCCTACACTACCACCACTATGTTTAACTGGTCTAATATTCTTATGTGAAATGCTGTGTTATCTTTACGGGAGAAATAACAAGACCCCTGTCTTTCCTAAAGTTCCACTTAACAGGGAATGCTTTCTAACAGATTTTGGAGCATTACTGTGATAATTTAATTGCATTCAACAACAAGATCACCACCCCACCTCATTCCCAACTCCCCAACTCATCCTAATAGTATTGGATGGAGCACCAACCATCATTCCAGAGAACACAATTCCACTGCTCCACAGCTCTATGCTGGGGGCATTATACCCCTCTACCCCATGCCTAACATTAGGCATGGTGCCAATAGTTTCATGTTTAGCTGCTCCAGAGAGTCCTATTCTGTTGGCAAAACATCTCTACAGGGACTAGACCAGCTGTGTGTGTGCATTTGTACATCTGTGTCTGCAGTAGTAGCTACTTAAAGTAGTGGAATGCATTCATTAGAAGGGGTGTCCGCAAGCATTTGTGCATTTAGTGTAAGTAAGGACTACCCTGAGAGTGTAGCTAGCTTAAACTTATTCTCTCCACAGCCACACATCTACTACTGGCGTTTGAGCACTGTAAGAGAGCATGGCGACAGACCACTTCTGCTGTAGTTGTTTGGAGTGGTAGTAATTAAACACTACTAAAGCGGAAAGAACAAGGATTCTTTGTGAAAGATGTGTATTACAGCAATCTTCTGCATTTAAGAAGTACAGTGGATTACTGCAGGAGTTGTTTACAAGGTAATGTTGTCAAGCCTATCCAGAACAAGGCAAAGGACAGCATGCTTTCCTGTTTCCTGTGCATTTACAATTATGATTCACTCTGGGTTTGTAAGTAGAAGAAGTGATACGTTGTGATATGATATTTGTGTAATTGTTCATCCAGTAAGAATTATGTTTTAACAATATAATTATGAAAGAACAGAATTTTAGAAGGAGGAACATGCCTGAAGCCCAACCTCCCTAATCTAACATCCTATAAATTCCCTCTCAACCTTGTCCACATGTCTAAGACAAGTCCAACCCTCCACCCCCCCGTTACCTCCCCTTTAACCCTGTCATTTATCATTCCTGATCCACACATCAGAGGGGGGGCTTGTCTTCCTACTACAAAGCAAAGACACCTGAACTCCAGCCCAAAATACCCCACTCTCTGACAGTGAGAGATATGTATTACAGCAATGTAAATGAAATGTGTAGAACACGGATAACAATATCTCTGAACTCTAAGCATTCAGAAAAACACATAGCAGCACTAGATGTGAAAAGCAGAAACTGAACTTCTATCCCTCCAGAAAGCCAATTTTCTTCAGTGCCCAGTCAGACTTCACAACACCAAACCTCTCTGCTGAAACCCCCTGCCAGCTCCCAACTACCCAAATGCGTGTATAAAGGAAATCATTTCACTTCAATTCTGTCTGTCTCTGCAGCTAATGAAAAACTCTCAAGGAAGTGAGGGGATCTGAAAGTCCTACAGAGAAAAACAGCATCTAGAAAAAACAACACTAGCAAAACTATTACATTCAAAATTGGAGAATCAATCTATATAGATATAAATGGATGTAATGATGACTAAGATGCTCTGAGTCACTGTGAACTATTTTGGCCTCTACAAGGTGATGAGAAAGTGCTAGAGCTGCAAATGAATAGAGAAGCCACAACCTAGAGGCCTTGGGGCAAAAAAATCACATTAACCTTACACGTGATTCATGTGTGATTAGTCTTAAAACAGAAACACATCTGTTCATGTGCCTCTGGAATAAGCCACCAGGGTATGGTGGTTTGTGGTCGTGCCAACTGAAATCTTCAGGTTTGAAATGAAATGCATGTTTAGCTTTGATATCTTTTACTTTTTGAGAAAACCCAATGCCAGAGCTGTGCTGTCAAGTTATATAAAGATGCAGGGGGTTGGAGTGCTGAGGATATTTGAAAAAGATTAAAAAACATTTATAAAAAATAATAATCTTTTGTGTACAACAAAGACCCATGCTTGCTTGTTGCAATTTCTGTAAAGAAGTGGCAAATAACTGGCGACAGTGTTCCTAATAGATGTCCTATTATTGTAAAAATTATCTGAGTAATATCTGAGTTTATTTTATAACTACAAGCTGTGACTCACTAACTTTACCTTTACAATTTTCTGCTGTTGAATCCCTAGCACTGTGTTCAGTGTTAAACATGTACCTCTTTTCCACTTCATTTTGTGCATACTCTACAGCAAGTACCTACAGATTTACACATTATAGTGTAATATGATCCTTTAGTATTCATACCATGCACTCTTTAAACCAGCTACAGTAACAAAGGACTGCAGGCATCAATTACTCCTACAACAACCTGCTTCTTAAAGTTAAACACACATACCTTGCCCCATGAGGTCATTAGTCACAGCACATTTCTTATAAATGGTGGAAAAAAAGTGTGTGTAAACTCTGTACCCAGTGGCACCTACAGATACACAAATACACAGCACACATTACAGCAGCTTACAATAACTAGCTTAACACAGGATTTACAGATGTTAGATATTCCTTCCCAAATTCCTTTGCTGCTAAAGACCTCTTAAACACGCCCCTCAAGGGCTGCACAGCATGAGGAGGGTGGAGCTAATCCCTTAACACTTGGAAAGGTAATCAGGACTTGTGTTCAGTGTTAATTAAACACTTACAGAGTTTAAATTAACACTAGGAATTTAACAACATCTCTTTTAAACACCATGATGGTGTTTTAACACCATCTCTTTTCTGACTGCGAGGGAACCAAAACTCAGAGAACTCTAGAAGTTTTAGAAGTTGAAAATGGTGTGCTGCCAACAGCTCATGCTGATTGTGAAAATTGCAAATTAGCTTTGTTCTTTCTTACAGAAACAATGTAAAAAGACAAAATGTCTGTTCTAGCATGGCCACGCCCAAAACTAATTTCATTACCCACTTTTTTTAGTTGTCTAATTTTAGAGAACTCATTATCATGGCCCTAATCCCAACACAAAACCTAATCCTAACACTAATCCTCATCCTGACCCTAGACCTAACCCTAACTCCAACACAAAACCTAATCCTAACCCTAACCTCAGGCCCAAACCAAATCCCAAAACTCATCCTAAACCTAAACCCAACCCTAACGCTAACTTCAGCCTGAAACCTAATCCTAACTCTAACTTCAACACAAAACCTAATCCTAACCCTTATTGTAAATTTCCCCACTGTGGGACTAATAAAGGATTATCTTATCTTATCCTGACCATGACCTTAACCCCAACCCAAAACCTAATCCTAACCCTAACCTTAGCCTCAAACCTAATCCTAACCCTCATCCTGGCCCTAGTCCTAACCCTAACCCTAACCTCAGCCCCAAACCTAATCCTAACCCTCATCCTGGCCCTAGTCCTAACCCTAACCCCAACCCAAAACCTAATCCTAACCCTAACCCAAACCTTAGCCTTAAACCTAATCCTAACCCTCATCCTGGCCCTAGTCCTAACCCTAACCCTAACCTCAGCCTCAAACCTAATCCTAACCCTCATCCTGGCCCTAGTCCTAACCCTAACCCCAACCCAAAACCTAATCCTAACCCTAACCCAAACCTTAGCCTTAAACCTAATCTTAACCCTCATCCTGGCCCTAGTCCTAACCCTAACCCTAACCTTAGCCCTAAACCTAATCCTAACCCTCATCTTGGCCCTAGTCCTAACCCTAACCCTAACCTCAGCCCCAAACCTAATCCTAACCCTCATCCTGGCCCTAGTCCTAACCCTAACCCCAACCCAAAAGCTAATCCTAACCTTAACCCTAACCTTAACCTCATCAGCTACATCACTGATGTGTTGATATTTTATTGAGTCGGAGGAGTGTTTCTTTTATCTTGTTACTCTGTATATCTCCAGCCGTTCACTGGGTAGAGATAACTAAGTTGATCACTCTGACTGATTTACTTTGCCTCCTTGTCTGACTGATACTGCTCCTGGTTCTGTCTCCTTTACTTGTGCCTCTTACACTGCATGTCTGAACCTATTCAGACATTTGCTCATCCAACATCAAAGGTATCAATAGACAGTTTGGCTCCCTTTCACTGCATTAACCACCTCAGTTTATTTGGAAAGGCTTTGTATTAGATTTCACTCAGCTACAAGAGCATTAGTGTGAATCACAAACACCACTTCAACCCATCCCAAGGGTACTTAATAATGCTTCATCTCCAAAGCACCAATGGTGGGGAACTTGATACATCTTTGTACCTGACGCTTGGCATTTCTCACCTGTATCATTCACATAGAAAGTCATGTATCATGACCAGAAAGTCTACATATGAACTCTAGATTGCACGTTGATACCATGGTGAGATGACTTATCCACATTTGTGGAGAGAGCACCTTGTATAAGGGAACAGATTCCACAGTCAGTGCATTCCGTTGCCACTGCAGGCCAGATGAGGGATGCCTGTCAGTTACTTGTGCCCGTGTTTGATGCTCATGCCCTGTCTGATCTCAGAACAGTCATAAACTGCCTCTTTAAGTTTTATTTTTTTCCCAGTCACTGCTTCCTCTTTGAGCATTATGCCTGTTTCCATAGCAATGACTTTTTCTGTGCTCCAGCGTTCAAACTCCTTGCAGGTAAGTGCTTGTGTCATCATGCTCTCGAGGATCCTCCGCCGGCCTCTCTACCCAGGGAATCTTCAACGGAGAGCCAACAAACACTGTCTGTATGAATTTCAAATGCCTGTGAGTGGAATCATTTATAACGGTTGTGCAACAAGATTTTCAACAAAAGCTGTAAAGGGAGGGTTTGTTTAATGGTTGAGTTTTTATATGCTCATTAATGTTACTGCTTTTGCACAGAGGAGCAGGTAAATGCTTTGCACTTGTCTGTTAGGTCTTCGGAACAGCTCTGATTGAACATAAAATATTTTTATTGTCAGAGTCAAAAATCTTGTATGTCCAAAACAGCAACTTTATAGAAGAATGGAAAAAACGCCTGCACTTTTCAATGGAAAATATTTAATTGCAAGCCATTTTAGAGCATTTTGATTGGTCCATTCATCAGGAAAATGTTTCATAATGTAAAGAACAACTGCCAGACTCAGATATTGTGAAAAAGTGAAAAATGGTACAAATGTCTATATGCTATTTACAGCATATTTAATCTGAGCTGTACTGATGATCAAAGACATACACAGACACAGATCAAAGACATCAGACATACACATTCTCTCTGTCTCTCTCTCTCTCTTGATCAGTTTACAGTTACAGTTGTGGGTGTGTGTATATATATACATACACATTCTCTTTCTCTCTCTCTCTCTCTCTCTCTATATATATATATATATATAGAGAGAGAGAGAGAGAGAAAGAGAATGTGTATGTATATATATACACACACCCACAACTGTAACTGTAAACTGATCAAACTGACCAATGTAGTAGTGGTGGCTCAGCGGTTAGAGTGCCGGGCTATCGATAACAGGGTTGTGGGTTCAATTCCCGGGCTTGGCAAGCTGCCACTGTTGGGCCCTTGAGCAAGGCCCTTTACCCTCTCTGCTCCCCCAGGCGCTGGACTTGGCTGCCCACCGCTGTGTGTGTGTGTGTGTGTGTGTGTGTGTGTGTGTGTGTGTGTGTGTTCACTACTGCAGATGGGTTAAATTAGGCTGTACAGTGACAAATACGTGCACCTTTACCATGAAATGGTGTAACCTCTGGGGGTGGCTTAGGAACGCCCACCCCTCTATAAGTTGTGAGTGAGGCTGAATTTGAAATTTGCTAATGGCAAAGCGACGTGAATTATTGGAGTTCGACAGGGGTCTGATAGTGGAAACCAGATAGACAAGATGTTCCATTTCCAAAGTTGTGCAGACATTTAACATTCCTCTAACCCCAGCGTCACGTGTATACCGGGACTACACCACAGAAGGCATTATGATTGGGACTGGCTGCATCTATCTATCTGTCTGTGCAAAAAGACAAGCAACTCTGACAGAAATCACATCCACATTAAATGCAGGAGGCCCCACACGCATACCTCGCAGTTCAGTGCAGTGTTCTTCAGCTTCCATGGGACATGCCAATGTCATGTCAACTAGATCCTGTCCCATGACATACGGCATGTCAGTAAATATCTAATATCTATATAAATATGTGTGTGTGTGTGTGTGTGTGTGCGTGTGTAAGGCCACAGCTATCTCTCAAAAGTTTCTGTATGTGTGTTTGTTCATGTTTGTTGTGTGTTTCTGTGTGCGTGTGTAGGTTGGGCCCATGCCAGCTCCTCAGTAGGGAGTGTCTAGCAGCGCAGTGTGTGTCGCTGTTAAATGGCAGAGAATCAATGCAAGCGTCTGAAACACACACCTCAGAAAACACACTCCCCTCCTCCCATTGCTCTCTCTCTCCTATTTCTTTCTCCCATTCATTTCGTCTCTCTCACTCGCTTTCTCAATTTTCCCTCTTTTGTTCTCTTACTCTCTTTCTCCATTCTCTCACTCGCTTTCTCCTTTCTCTCCTGCATTCTCTCACTCGCTTTCTCCATTTTCTCACTTTCATTCTTTTATTTCTTTCTCCCATTCATTTCATCTCTCTCTCACTTGCTTTCTCAATTTTCCCTCTTTTGTTCTCTCACTTGCTTTCTCCATTTCCTCTCTTGCATTCTCTCACTTGCTTTCTCCATTTCCTCTCTTGCATTCTTTCACTTGCTTTCTCTATTTTCTCTTTTTCATTCTCTCACTTGCTTTCTCCATTTTCTCTTTTTCATTATCTCACTCACTTTCTCCTTTCTCTCTTGCATTCTCTCATTCTCTTTCTCCTTTCCCTTTTTTTCATTCTCTCACTACTTCTTTTATTCACATTTCTCACTTTTTTCTTGCTCTCTCTTTTTCTACATTTATTATCAACATGCATCACAAGTATTTGAGTATGAGAGCGAGAGAAGTGAAACAGAATGTGTGTGTGTGTGTGTGTGTGTGTGTGTGTGTGTAAATGTCTGGATACTGTAGCCCACCATGGGGCATATTTCAGGCCTGTGTTTTTGAAGAGGCCTCCAAGGTAAGTGCCTCTTAAACTAAACGGCCAATTTAAAGCTGCACTGTTGAGGGGAAGACTGATGCACAACAAGCTGTTCACAGCCCAGCACTGCCGGTGGTCACTCAGAAAGCAGCGAAGTGACTGAGCCAAAGCTCAGAGGAGACGCTCCCCTGCTGGGGACCCTCTCCTCCCAGGCTTATGAGATATGCCCCTGCCTCTGCATGGGCTCGTTTGTTTGAGACGAGGCTATAGAAATCACAAGCAGGCAAAATGAATGGAATATTAAATGATGCTTCCAGAGGAATGTTTGAGGAGTCTTTTACAACTCCTGCCAATCAGGGTCCCCAAGCAACTGACTCAACATTAATGACTGTACGCTTCAGCAGGCATCACAACAAATGCTCTGCTTGTAGCCTGGAAATAGCTCTTCAGACCAGACCATTTAATACGGTCTGATCACTGAAGACAGTCTTCGCCCATCATTTTGCTAATCACATTCCTGGGCTAACTTCTCTCACCTCTCTTATGCCAAGCTTACTGCACCTGCAATAATCCGTCCAATCAGATATTTAGACTAACGTAAACCACACCCCCAGCTGGTCATCCAATTTATTCATAGAGGAGGAATTTTACATATTATTTCTTAGTACAATATTTGTGTTTTAAGTAGGAGAGGAGACCTATTTTTTGAGTTTCTTGTTATTGAGGGGATATGGTGGCAGAGCAGGTAGTGTGTGCACCCCACAATTCCAGGAGTCTTGGATTGTAGGTTCAATCCTCACTCTGGTCATTATATGTATATTGAGTATTCTTTCTCAATGCCTAAATCTGCACTATAAACTCCTTGTAGGAACACTGCAGCCCTCAACCAGCGCACAGTCAACTCTAGCAAGCCACAAAACAACAACTTGCTCTTACAGACTTCAACACTGGTTGACCTCAAGAAGTTCTGAAGGTATACCCAAGAAAATGTAGCCTATGGGGAATGACTACACATTAATGGTAAGTGAGGAGAGGCAGGGAGACATGCCCAATAGGCAAATAGATGACACCAGGAGCCAATGGGAAGGTTGTGGGTTTTACTCATCAAGGTTGCACAGCCCAAACAGAAGACACACCCTACAGGCCACTATATTTCATTGAAAGAACTCATTGCAATATAATACTGAATAAATTCACCTTAACTCAAAATACGTCAAAAAGCTAATCTTACACAGATTAGCTGTATATCTAAACTATTTATTGTTGGTAGTTTGGCTTAATCAGTTACAGCAAAACAAAATTTCTGTAATATTTAAGTTGCCTTAAGTATTTTATCAGATGTGCAGTTGGGTTTTACAGTGTATACATGCGAAGGTCATATATTATCCTACATCATTAAGTCTAAACTTGTCATGTACAAGCTATTTATTCAACTCTACTTTTATTATCACTTCTATTCTTTTCAAGAGACATGCTTTCAGATTTTCTGCAGAAATATTTTTCCAAATCTGTAATTTTCAGTCTTAGGAGTCTGATTTCCCTTAAAGAAAGTCATCTCTGTTTAACATTTAAACATTTAGTTTTGTTTATCTAATGAGGAGAGGGTTGATGGTCTACCAGATCTTGCATGGTTGCTAGAAGTCCTATATTTCTCACATATTTTCCATTTTCCCTTTCATGTGCAAGTGGATTACCTCATCTCCTCGAAAACATCCCTCCTAAAACGTGGATATAATTGCTGTTTTGACTGGAAATGTAATGCATGAAAGGTGTTCTACTTTTGTACAGCACTGTACATAAACTACGAAGCGTCACTCTAGACTTCAGATCCTATAACAATTCATTACCACTGAAAATGTCAAGGTGGTGCTGGACTGCTATGTCCAAAGACCAAATACTCTAGCAATATGTAAGAGCACAGCAGTGGCTGAATTCTTTATGAAAGAAAATAGCGAGCCTGCGATTATATCACATCTTTCTTTTCAGCTCATAAAAACCGTCACTATCTGGTGACACGTCTTGATTAAATGTGAAAATGTCTCCCCAGTCTCGCCCATGTCAGTTCCAGCCACTCGCCAACACACAGAGGTGATGTCGTCTCTGCAGTCTGGTTGTCATGGTCACTGGCTCACTGTTGTTTCTGTCTAGTGTTGTTCTCAACTCCATTTGCATTTGCTCCTGTGCTCAAGGGTTCATTAGAAGTGATGAATCCTGAGCTCCATGTTCTGCTGGGTCTCTGTGGTTCGCTTGGGTAGCTTCAGGAACAGATAGGAAAGATAAGAGCCTCTGTTCATAGAACTTTTCAAGACTTCACAATAGTTGTGAATAATAAAGTATGAGTGGTATTAGTGGTTGATTTAAATACATGTTGTTTGATAGGTTGGTTTGTTGTATATTATAGTATATTGTAGAAACAATCGTTTCTCCGTTTCTCCATTTTTAACTTTTTAAAATAATTAGAATCTGGCAGTTGTTTATTACATTGTGTCATCATGGCAAATGGACCAATAGGACTGCTCCAAAATGACTTGAAATAAGTCTTTTTACATTGATTCCCATTGAAAGTTAGGAAGATTTGTTCTTTCTCCTGTAAAATAGACATTTTGGAGATACAAGGTTTTTGTATGACAGTGACAATGAAGGTGAAATGCTCAAACAAACCACCCCTGAAAACTGACGTCATTTACCCCTTGCTTTTGGTTTTCATGAGCTATTCAAAAGCCATCACAGAAACTCGGGACCACTTGGAATACTTTGGTGTCAGATCATGTGAAAGAGGGCTGTGAGAACTTGGAGTAGGATTGGATTGTACCGAAATATTAGAGTATGATGTTTCAAACCGTAAAGCAGGATTGTGGTGTAAAGTTGTAAACAAAGCTCCAGCCTCTCTCACATTCTGCAGTGAAAATAAAGTTTTGATTGAGATCGATTCTGAAACTCCTGTCACTGTCATAGCAGATAGTCATCTGGTGAGCAAAATGAGAAGTTGCCTGGGCCGCGGGCTACGGTGTGGACAGCCCTGATTTGAAACAAGCTGAAAAGCTACTCCCGAAAGCTCCTCCACAGCAGAAGGTCAATTCACATTCTGCTTAAGTGTTTGACCTTGAGCCGGCCTGGATAGCACTGAGCAATCAGACTATTTTGATAGCCGAAGGTGCGCTCTTTGATTTTAGGACCACAAAGTGGTGACTCTGCCATGTGATTTGTGATAAGTAGAAAATAGGCATAGGGGATATATTACCCCCTTCAAATTCATAGACAAAACTGTAGATGGAAGAATCATGCAAAGCCAGCAAATGGAATATATATATATATATATATATATATATATATATATATATATATATATTATCAATATATTTATATGGGTATGGTATAGAAATAGCACCCACACTTCCACACATGCACATAAACACAGCATACCTACACTCAAAATTAAATTCTTTAAATTAACTTAAGTAGTGATGCAAGTTACGTAAATTACATTATATAACAAAGTACCTGTTTGATGAGTAGTAATAGTAATAGAATATCTAATAATAATTAATAACTACCATCTTCAAATGCAGACTGAAGACCCATCACTTCCAAGTGAACTTGGCCAAAGTGTATTGCAAAGTGCATTACAATTTTTTATATTTAGTAGCATCTAAGCTTAGATGTATTATTCTTACTAAACAGTGAAGCACTTCTCAAAGATGCTCTGGATAAGAGCATCTCCTAAATACCTCAAATGCAAATGTAAAAGCTAAAATGAACATGCACTGCAGCATTCAACCAACATAAAGTCACACTCAGCAATAAAGAAAGTGATCACTTCAGCCTTCAACACACAGCACTGGTGAATATCTAAGAGAGGGTGGCCTGCGGTGATTGACTACATATTGATGGTGAGCAAGGGGGGAAGCCACACTCAGTATGCAAATAGAGGGTGCCAGGAGCCAATGGGAAAGATGTGAGCTGTTACCAATCAAGGTTGAACTGCCTTAAGGCACATGAGGCACATAAATTCATCACCAAGCCTGGAAATGCAGCCTCAAGCCCCAAACTGTCAGTGGGCAATGAAATCAGTTGTGAGTGTGGCCATGCCAGAATGTGCCTTGTGTGAGGCTCATTTTATTTAGGTAAAAAAAGAGCATATTGTTTTTATTGTAAAACCAGTGTTATTACTATTTGAATATGACTAGCAAAAAATCTTTACTGTCTGGATTCAGTTTTTGTTTCCATATCTATGGAAAAAAATATATTAGAGTTCGCAACTGTGAATTTCTGACCACCAATGTGTAAAACTCAAAGAACCTCCCCTCAACCGGGCACAAATGTGAACCTTAGTTGCAACTGTTGCCAGATTGGACAAGCTCCACACAGCCTTGACATTCCTCGCATAAACCAACTGAAATGGAGATTATTTCTTTATGTATTTATTAGCTTATTTATCAAAAAACTCTGAAATGAGGATGAAGAGCACTGTTTAACTTGCCATAGTGATATCAATGTTTCAATTTCCTTGAAATGATTCTCTGCCATCGACCACTTATCCCTTTTAGCAGCAGCACAGCGAAGGGTGAAGGGGGGTGAAGCGAAGTGTGTCCCAATCCTGCTCTAAACTCTGTGCCCTTCAACAAGCTCAGAAAAGTGCACTTCCACACTGTTGAAGGTATAAGTGCCTTGAGGAACTTCAGGTTCTTCAGTTGGAAACTTAAGAAGTCCCTCCACAGTTTCAAATGGAATAACCTGCAAATGTTTCTCAATTCTATTAACAGTGCAGGAGTGGCTTAGGGCTCAGGATAAGAACTGGGACAGGGCCTATCATTACTCTACCTTTAGCTTTCTGTGACAAAGCTTTTGCTTTTTGCACCTCCCACCACCCCATCTCTTCCCTGTTTATCAAGTGACTGTGCTCTGAATGATCTCACATGCTTGCTCTGAATAAATTACAGTGTGTCCAGCACTAAAGCAAGCCTGATGGCTCTTTTATGCAGCATTAGAAAACACAGCAGCCAACAAATAGCTCAGATTCCACACGCTGATATGTTTCACTGTGGCCAATATGGCCTCCACAGGCAGCAGATTTGAAATGGGGTAAAACGGTCAGGTCAGGTGGGGATATATTCAGTCACTTTTAGGGATGAAACAGTAATAATGGATGCCTTTTCAGTCTTCAACTATTGAGACTGCCTCTTGTGTATCAGTGCTTCAAGTATACCAAGTAATTCTCTCTCAGTCTCTCTCTCTCTCTGTCTCTCTCTGTATGCTTTGTTATTTCCTCTCCCGTAGGGCCCATTCTGATGGTTCTGTAATACACACCTTGGTTTCTCTTCCCCGGCGTGATGTAGTTGACAGTTATCAAAATGAATGTGGGACTGATGCTTTATTCTGCTTCTGCCATGTCTCATCATTGTCTCTTTAGAGACGATGCTTTTCCCGCTACCACTTGACACCATGCAGTCGGCTAAGTGGTCCTTGATTTTTTTAGAATTCTGTTTTTGAAAACCTTCTGCTTTATTCAACCTGGTCTTTATAGTTTCACTATAGTGCTTCCCGTCCTGTATACCTAATGACAAAGTCAGACTTGCAAGTTTAAGGCTTTGCTCGCGTGCCTTCTCAGTGACACAGACTGACCCCTGGGCTCGACCTGTACACTCCCCAGTCGTAGGCCGCTAAGTGAATGCAATACCGTTCAAACTAATTACCAAGGCCCGCTCTGAACTGCATTTGCATATGTTTAATATATTCATTACCGGTCTGCGCGATCACTCAGTTCAAGAGAGGCCGAACGGAGAGTGGCGGCGACTTGTGAAACTTCACTCCAGCTCCACTGATCTCATTTCTGCAGGTCATGCAAGAGCAGCGGTGGTCACCACCAGCAGAGAGGCTTAGCGCACAATTTTTGATCAGCTCTGAAGCTTCAGGATTTAGATGGCTACGGACGCTTAATGGCATTTTCTTCGCATTTAATCTGTGTATGTGTGTGTGTGTGTGTGTGAATTATGTCAAATGCTATATGTGCATGTTACTGGTTTTATGATGTGCTGAGTGTATTACGCCCTTAAAAAGCAGGTTCCTTCAAGGGGTCTTTTAAATTCAGTTTAGAACTATGGCACATCAAACAACCATCTAAATGCTTGTTCTTTTAACTGGTTAAACGGAAAACCTGTATATGGTTCTCTGAAGAACCTTTAAAGATGAAGATAAAGATGAATAAATACATATTTATATTTATTTATTCATATATATATATATATATATATATATATATATATATATATATATATATATGTACACTCATACATTATTTCACATAATTATCTACATACATATGCATATACAGTAGCATGTAAAAGTTTGGGTACCCTCTATTGCTGTGACTGGCTAAGTGAATATAAAAGATGAACTGAGCTGATTTCAGAAAGTAAATATTTTTAAACATAATAACTTATTTCATCTTTTTCAGTTAAAAAAGAGAAAAAGGACCTGAAACAAAACATTGACTGGGAAATATTTAGTACAACGCTTTTTGGCCAGCTAACAGTCCTTTAATTCTGGTTTGAGGACATTTCTTTTAGTTCAGTGAGATTCTTGGGCCGTCTTGCATACAGTGCTCTTCTAAGGACTATCCACAGCATTTTAATTCAGTCAGGGCACTTTGAGAGCCATGGCCACAAGCCATTCAGCTTGTGCCTCTTGAGGTAGACCACTATGAAAGCCATCTTCCTTTCCTCTTCAGTTTTTTTTCTTTCTTAAAGACAGTGTGATGTTTGGTTCCAGAATCTGCTGGTATTTCCAGAACCCATTCTGTCCTTTACAACTGAACACAGGTTCCTCATGCCACTGACTGCAAAACAAACCCAAAGCATGACTGATCCAACCCCATGCTTAACAGTTGGAGAAGTGGTCTTCTCAAATAATCCTACACCCAGTTCTATAAAATGTTGCCTTCATCAGTCCAAAAGACTTGCTTCCCATTATGTACCAGGCTTCTTAATATGTTCCTTTAAAAACGTCTGATGCTGAATCTTGTCGTGAGAATGTTGGAATGTTTTTTTTTTCTGATGACTTTTCCATATTGCTTTAACATACACTATATGGACAAAAGCACTGGGACACCGGCTGTTTTCTTTTAAAATCAAGGGTATTAAAATAGTTTATCCTGCTTTTGTTGGAGTAACTGTCTCAACTATCCAGGAAAAGATTTCTACTAGATTTTGGTAAATTGCTGTGAGGATTTGATTGCATTTGGCATAAAGAGAATTAGTGAGGTCAGGATGTTGGAAGATCACCTCCCCACCTCATCCTTAACTCCCCAGCTTATCACAAACGTATTGGATGGACCAGCATCATCCTGGAGAACACAGCTATACTGCTCCACAGCTCAGTGCTAGGGGGCTTTATACCCCTCTAGCCCATGCCTGGCATGGTGCCAGTAGGTTTATGTTTATCTGCTCCAAAGAGTCCTATTATTAGCCCAGGGATTAGACAAGCTGTGTGTGTGTGCATTTGTACATCTATGTCGGCAAATTATGCATCTTAAAGAAGCTGAATTCATTCATTAGAAGGGGTGAGCACAAACATTTGGAAATATAGTGCATTTTTGGAATTTGGGGGCATCACATGTATTTGCACATATTTTGAATATGAGGAAAGTGCAGAGCCTGGTGGACATACTGACAACTTTACCTCCCAGAGAATTTATCTCAGCTGGAAAAGCTAGAGCATGGATGTCTCAACGAGAGCCACAAATATATAACCTGTTGACACCCCTTCATATTCAAATTCTTTGGCAGTGATTCCTCCCCCACAGAATGGAGAGTGCTATTCTAGGTATGTAATATTCACTCAACATTTTAAAAGCGTTCATATTAATACATTCCAGCAGACAGAACATGCTATTGATCCCGCAGAGCAGCAATGCAGTCCTCATAAATATCCCACTGTCTCATTTACAGTCCACATTTAATGGCTTTTCTGATACCCTCCACCAGCTTGCTTTAGTGTGACATGAGGAACTTATAACTGTACGCTTGACCTCATTATAAGTGTTTTGAAAAGAAGGAAGTGGTAGAAGTGCGTCCCCTTAGGAAATAATAACAATAAAACCACTGTCCTCAGACGCAGCAGGGAGTGTTTCCAAGCCTGGCTTTGCTGTGGCATACCGAACATTAATGACTGTTATTTTCTGCTTTTATAAACACACACATTCACACACACACACACAAACACAATCACACTACTTTAAAAACGCATTTCCCAAGGTTACCGTTATGTGTTTTGCAGTGAAGTGGTCCACTCTGATGTAGTGGATAGACTGTGAGTAGCTGCTAGACTAGCCTAGCTGGCACACAGCAATATAACTAAGAAAATGGCTACACAAAAAGCTATGAAAGGTAGCAGCTTTTAGCCTATCACCTGCCTAGTACCCGCTCGCTTGCCCAGCTTCCCCATGGTACTACCACAGCTTCTCTACACGGATACCTACAACAGCACTTTCCTTGGTCGACCCTTCTATGGTTGGCCTTTCTCCCTTCTCTGGTCAGTCTATTGTTTGCTTTTAGCCCTTTGTACCTCGCTCCCATAGCCATGAGTAGCTCTTGCATTTAACCTTAAAAAGGATTACGCTAATGGGCAGTATGGGCTGGATGATTACTCTGTTTACAACTCTGTTTTAACCCCTTAAGCAGCCTATGCCCGCTGCTGGGCCGAAGCTTCTATTACAAAAGAATAGCCCCAATAGTTATAGCATAGCACAGAAGTCCCTGTAGTAACTGAGTAATATACCTTAGAGTGTAATACGCCTTTCTGCATTAAGGGGTTTATTCTAGAGGATTTTAATTTGGAGGAGATGACAACGGGGAAAGGTGTGTGCGGTTCATGCTATGTGACTACGGCCAGGTAATTACAAATTTCCTGTAATTATCTGGGGCACCTATAAGCAGGACCCAAATGGTTCCTTGAGTTGTCATGGTTCTATATAGAACCACTGCCTTTACTAAAGACCTCCACCATGTAGAGCATTTATTGATGCTTCTGGAAATCTTCTCCTAAAACATGCATTTTAAAGCTAACCCTGTTTGGTGGGAAACCTGGGATAGGAATCTTCTGGGGATGTCAAACAACTGTGCTCAGATGAACATTAGAGGTGTTGCCAGACAGACCTATCTCTGATAGGCCAGAGACAGAAGCTTCAGTTAAAGTTCTACCAGAAGACTAATGCTTCATGACCATTTTACCTCAACCAATAACCAGCTTCAACCTGACTGTAAAAGTCCTCTACTTACACGCCTATCTTGTTGCTTTCAGACGCTAGCGTCCCTTCTTCCTCCTCGCAGCCACAAGTCTGATCCCACCCAGGAGGTTGACTTCGCCACTGAGGGTCCAGATTTTTCAATTTTTTTTTTTTATTATGTCCTGATACACAAAACCATAGAAATCGAAGAGGGTGTGCTTTCTTTTTCCCGTGACTGTATTTATGACCAAGGGGATGCCATCCTCTCAAACAATTTGCAGTCTGTGTGGTATGTGTATATTATCATGTCAAGTTGACTATGTTTCTGTTGCTATGCTGTGTTTCTTGTCTGCTGTGGAACAATGTACTTTTTCCACAAATTCCACAGAGCTGTTCTTCTGCTAATTGGCCGCTCAGAGCGAGCGCATTTTATGTCAGGTTTTGTCAGCTTGTATCTCAAGTCCACAGTGATTTGCATAAGCCTGCTGTTTGCCATAAGCCTGCAATGTTCCCTCCAGCCTTAGATGAGCATGAGTGCTAAACAGATGTTTCATTATAGCCTTTTGTATTGTTGCTTGAAGTGCAGCATGACCGCACACAAAAAGGCAACCTGTGACTTCTACTGAACCACAACACGGCACAACAGCTAAACCTGTTAGAGTAACTTCTGTTCTTTCCAGAACTCTCTCTCTCTCTCTCTCTCACTCTCACTCTCTCTGAACTCTGTTAAAAGCCTCTGAGAGCCTGCTTTATCACCCACTAACAGCTAAATGCTCGGGCTAATAATGACTGGAACTAGCTCTCACATGTAACAGATCCTATGAGACTCATCATTACGTCTAATGCGGGAACACTGACTCAGGACTGAGTGTGGATATCTTCTTCACTCGCTCAGACCCTTTCATTCAGCTCCATGCCCGCCGCTTATGTGAGCCATAAGGAAGATAAATGGGGCATCATTTTCCAATGTAATATGACAGAGGTGCTTTCGGTGGCTCTGTGAATCCCTTTGACTCTGTATTAACCTTGAGATGAGAAAGCAACCCGGCCTGGCGAGATCCACTGCTTGATCCCCTAATCACCCCACAGACAGACTGATTTCAGCTAATGGTGGGAAATGGCGGAGGGTTGCAGGCTAGTGCTGAGAGATTAGTGATACATTTTTTTATTTTTAAAAAGTTCAGTTCAGTTCAATTGGCTTTTAATAATAAAAGACCAATGGTGGGCGACAAACAGGCCACTCATTTCTCACAATGCTGGAATATTCTGTTCAGCTGGCTCGTTTTCAACTGATATATTTAAATGATCCATTTATTAGCAGACATTTCTGTGAATACGCAGAATTTTATTTAGCAAAATTCAATTGCTAAGATGTAAAAATGTCAGTGGTGATGATGGGAACCAGGTGCCACAATGTCTTCATTGCAAATACACTAGAACACTACATGTCCAAATGTTTGCAGACATCCCCTTCTGATACATGCTTTCAGCTGCCACCGTTGCTGACGGATGTGCAAATGCACTTATTCATCTTCACCAGTCTAAAGATAGGTCACACCCACTCATCTCTAATAAAAAATGGTTCTTTAGGTAGCACCTTTTTGAGGATTATGCTCTTGGTTATACAGATTTTTAGTTGCCTCTCTTTCTCCTTAAGCTTTTGTAGCCTCATGCCAGCCAGCCTAACTGCTCTAACCTAAGTGCATCCTGGGAATTGTAGTTTTTTAACCAGCAAATTACATTGAAGGGACTCACTCACCTCCTAAAGTACAACTTAGAAACCTGAGAGACCGAACTCAAGAGCATGAGGACTCTCTATCTCTCTCTCTCTCTCTCTCTCTCTCTCTCACACACACACACACACACACACACACACAGAGAAAAAGCACGTGAAGATGATGTCTTTGCCGATGATGAGGACCTGCAGCGTCTCCAACGTTACATATTTTACTTTCGAATGACGTCACGGGGGTGTGAACAGAAGCAGGACTGGCAGGTTGTTAGTGAGGGAGGGAGAGGGGGGGGGTGGCAGAGCGCGCGCGCGAGCGGGTTAGCGAGCAAGAGAGAGAGAGGGAGCGAGAGAGAGAGGGAGCGAGAGAGAGAGAGCGAGAGAAGATCGCGCAGGGCTGAGAGCACTGCGCACTCACTGTCCGCGCGCGATGGCAGCGGCGCGCGCTTGAAGTGGCGTTTCATCCCGCCGCCTGGTTCTCCTCCCCTGGTTACGCGCGACGCACGCCGCGCGAGCTTGGCCACCAGGTGCTCTCGCTGTCGTCCGACTGACGTGTGACGGCTCGCTCTGACGGGCTGGCTGCTTCATGTCGCGCGCTCCCCTCACCTTTGCTTCGCACGTGCCTGACGACGACGACGATGAGAACAGCGGCGATAATGTAGAGAAAGTGCGCGCTCGTGTGCGTGGGAGACGCGGACGCCTTCATCTCACAGCCGAGACCATGTTCCCTTTGCTCCTCGAGTTCTTCCTCCTCTTCCTCTCCTCCTCCTTCTTCTTCTTCACCTTCTTCTCCAGCGGAGTACGCAGCGAGGTCTCGTGAACTTTCCAGCTGAAGGAGACTAGTTTTTCTTTTTGTTGCAGATTCTTCTTCTTTCTTTTTCTTTTGCCACCCCTGTCAGCCCACGCTGCCAGCACGCGCCCCTCGCCCCCTAGAACGTGGTAACTGAAACAAACCAAAAAAAAAAACAAAAAAACAAAAAAAACAAGAGGACGAGACGCGCGTCCTTGCTCTCCCAGCTCTCGAGCAAGCAAGCAAGGGAGCGCGCGCGAGCGCGGGGGGGGGGATCCGGAGCTCTCGCGGATGCGCGAGCGTGGCATGTTCGCGTTCGGGCCGTGTGGAGTACGAGCGCTGAGCTGAAGGTTGGGAAGAGGAGAGCGAGCGTCGACATTTGGGGAGTCCAACGTCAATGGGAGGAGGACTGATCTGGAATCGCGGTCGACTAATATGTGGATAAAACGGTGTATAGCGCGCAGGTAAGACGTCAGGGCGTTGTGGTGGTTTCGGTGTTACCCCAAACGGGCGTGATCTGTAACGGAAACACTGTTACATCTTAGTGTTACATCCTCCTTAACGAACCATGCAATGGAAATAGTTGCACTGCTTCAGCGTTTAAAACGTCTCTCTGACCCTCTCTGACCTCTTGCATGGTCAACCCTCTGACTGACCTAATCCAGTGGTCCACGAGCTTTGTATTTATGTTATTTCTTGCTCTGAACATTGCTCTGAGCAAAAAGGCACAGCACAGACACAACGCAATTAAGAAACAAGTTTTTTTCTGATTGGTTTTATTGGGCTCTCGCTAGGGGGCGCCAAACACCCGTGCTGCAATGCGAGGCAACTTTCACATCAGTTCTAGCAATTAGGTCGACTACCTGCTGCCTAACACACATACCCAGACACGCAGGCATTCACATTAACACACACACGCGCACGCACACCTACGCACACCCCATGCAATTAACTCTATGCCCCGTGCAGTCTTTTTAAGAATGTTACGTAATCTGCTTGGTTCATCAAAACACTATGGGAAGGGCTATGAAATGACATTTTAATTATAAGGCTGGAGCTTTATGTGGGCTGCCGGTGGAAAGTCATGCTTGAGCGAGGGAGGGTCAAACCCAGTGAAGATGCAGGTGAAGCACGCTCCTGAGAAAAGAAGGTATCATCATCAAGAAAGAGAGGCTTATCAGCAGTAGATGACTTCTAGAGGGACCTACGCCATAGAAACATCAGTGCGGTTTACTTACTTTGGAGAACCACTGTGTTCTTTGTACTTGATTTGCCCTACAGTTGACAATGGAAAAGAAGCTTGGGCTTTAAATCATCTCAGCAGGAGAAAAGGAAGACTCCTAGATTGATGATTAGGCCAGCGTTTTCCAGGTTGCCCATGTTTTTGCTCTGTGCCAGGTTCCAGGTATTTCATCTTCTTGACTGCTTGGCTCAGGTGTGTTGGGAACTGGGAGATGGCAAAAATGTGCGGCATCTAAAAAGCCCAACCCTATAAGAGTTGTACGTGGTTCTAGGCTGACAGATAATTGGTTCTAGGCTTGGACATATGCTTCCAGGTGAAGATTATAAGTGTTATAGGATGTTAAATTGAGGTCCTTAAAACTTTAGACATGCTTATTTACACATTCTTTCTGCAAAACTTCTTAAGGGGGTCAAAAGTGTTTCTTGTGGGGCGTCACTTGTGGGGAGACGCCTTTCTAGCATCAAGTAGCCACCAGAATTGGCTTTGCACACGCAAAATCATCCTTGCTCCCGAGAGCAAGAATCAGCTCCCACAAGCTAGATGCAAACTTAAAGAGTCTTTAGGAGCACCTGAAAAAGCATTAAAGAATTGTGCTTTGTGGAACTAGGTGCAGCTCCATTGCAAACGTATTGACCAGCCCAGAAAATGGAGAGAATTGATTTTAGACTGACGTGAAAAAGCCAATAAACACCAGGCACTTAACCATAACCACACTGTTCTGATCTGAGTTTTATAGACAGATTTAATTGGACATATGTTCATGCTTCAAACCCAGTGGAAGGTACCTTGACCTAGAGGCAAAGAAAGAGTATAGAAGAGCATGAACGATTAAAGAAGCTTTAAAACGCTGTTATGTAACATGTATTGAAAGATAGCTTTTCATGCCATATGTGTATTCTTGTCCCTGCGTAACTGCGTATTTTGAGTACTAGTTGACATTAATTGACTAATAAGTACTTCATTATTGAGGCAGCCATGTTTTGTAAGAGCAAAATCTAGTGAAGTATTCCATGGTGGAGATGGTTGTACACCAAAAATTATTTTAGAATTGTGCATGTTTTTAAATGACATAGTTTGAGAAGATAACAGACACAGAGCAGTTATCAAAAAACAACAACAACAACAAAAAGACATGTTGTGTTTTTGAAAGATAGACCCTAGAGGAAGCATTTACAAGGAGAATAACATAGGACCTAAAATAGAGCCCTGCGGTACTCCACAGGTAAGTTCTGCAGAAGACATGGAGAAATGGAGAAAGCTTCAGTGGAAAGGTTCTGTGTCTAATGTAAGGAGCAAATAATTTAAGGGCAGATCCTTGAATACCAACACATACCGTATCGAAAGCAGCATTATGGTCTAAAAGGAGTAAAATGTTAAAAATAAGACATTTGTTAATTTAGGGTTAACGTTCATGGTGCTGTAGAGTACTATGGTCACCTTATTGTCTTGTGTTTAGTAATGTCTAAAGCTTAGAGGTGTCCTTTGAATTATTGGTCTATTCTAACTAGCTAAAGTTTTTCTTGGGTAAATAGCAAAGCACTTTGTAAGTCGCTCTGGATAAGAGCGTCTGCTAAATGCTGTAAATGTAAATGTAAGACAGGTCTCACAGTATTAGTAATCACTGCATGACTTCTCAAAGCACAAAATGTGAAGAAATGTAACCTTTTTAGTTAATTTTCCAAACCAAAAGGTGACAGAAACGTCTGTGGATTGAAATAGATAGTGGCCGTCTGGTGGCCTTGCATAGTTCATGAGCTCAAAGACAGGGTGAAGGCCTTTCTGTCAGGCCGTGCTTTAATTAAAAGCATTGTCATTTGCTCATAATGGCCTTCATGGCCCTGTCAATAAATCATCTCCATCAATGGAAAGTAGGGGGGGCGGGCTTCCTTCCTGCATGAAAAACCAGTTCTCTCTCGACAGCCGTATGCATCAGGATATGAAAGTCAACATCTGATTCTGGAGAGGTGAACCTCGATGGGACTCCCCGGATAAATAAAGAAGATAAATAATAAAACCGGAATGCTGTATCTCAGAGCTCCAGTTCTCCTGAGAACCCTCTGCTTAGAATGAGTACATCCCCCCCCCCCCCCCCCATTGTTTTCTCATAAACCGGGAAGGAAAGACAGAAAGACAGAGGGAGCCGTGGACGGAATGGGCTTTATACAGCAAGCTGGGGAGGACCTCGCTGTTAAAGCTCACTCAACAGAGTTATTACAGGCTTGTAAAGCGAACAGTAATACAGGGGAGACGGTCTGCCTAACACTGGCCCACAAAACACAGGACAAACCGCAAGAGTTCAGATCATTGTGACCTGCTGTGTTATGTAATGTATTTTGTTTATGGCTTGGAGTGGGGAGAGTTATATCGGGCAGTCTGGACATGCTGGCCATACATGTACGCTTCTAACCCTTTAGTGTAATTAGGATTTTCAGTATTGATTATCTTAGTAATTCTGGAATGGACTGATTCATTGAGGTTTATACAAAGGTCAAACAAGAAACATTTAAGACGTTTAAAATGAAAAGCATCTAAAAAGACTGAAGAATTAGAGGATTTTAAAGTTTAATTAGATGATGTGATTCTGCATTTAATTGGATGCCATAATACTATTTTTTTTATTTTCTGATTCCGGTTTTGAAATATAGGGGATAGTATTAATAAAGGTTTCAGCCAATATTAATGCTAAGCTTTAAAATGAAAGATTTTAAACACTCAAGACCTGTAACTGAGCGCATACTTACTTACTTGCCCCAGAAAGTTCCATATCACTTTCATATCACTTTCATATCAGTTACTAATGAGTAAGTTACCTAAAAAAATAAGCTTAGGGTTCAAGGTATTCATACCTCTCTAGACCATGCCTGACATTAGACATAGACGATAGTTCATATCCTTTTTCTATAGGCAACACTTCTCTACAGGCACTTGCCGGGCTGTCAGCAACTCAAAGAAGCTAAATGTATTCATTAGACATGGTGTCCACAAACATTTGACACATTTGACGCTGTATTTCAGGCTTGGCTTGACTGATATCAACTCAGTCAATCAAAATATTTATTTTAATTGTGTTAAATCAGGTGGTCGGTACAGCATTAAATGCAATACGTGCCCGATTTATTGACGCAGCGTAGCTTTTTCTTGGTCACTTTTTAGGACGTTAATTAAATCTTGGCACACACTGTGAAGCATTTTTTTGAGGATGAAAAAATGAGGATCTCTATCGACTGTAAGTTGAGGCAGGGCAAGGTGAAGTCTGTGCTGGAGAAATCTAAGAGAACATGCTGTGCCTAACATCCATCATGTCTTTTAAAGGAGCTACAGGTGCGGCAGACACTGATAGCACTAGTTAAAAGGGTCCATACCCTGGAAAATTGAATGTTTCTCTGCTGTTTGAATGGAGTATAAGATTGTTAATGCTTCAAAATGTGGATTTTTGTTGTCTATGTGAGTTTCATAAAAAATGGTCAAGTGAGAATCATAGTGAACACTCTCTTTAGTGAGTAAAATGAGAAAACTGGGCCCAGAACAGTGGTCATTTACATACTGCCACTGTCCAGAATGGCAACTTTGATTCCTATTGGTCTATTAATCAACTGCCTTTAATACATTGCCACCTGGTTGTTGAATAAGGAACTGCAGGGTCATGTGACATCACACAACACTGCAACAGCTATCTGACCAGCTCTCAGGATCACATTTTTAGGTATTTTTGGCCGACAATGATACAATTGATCCTTCAATCTTAAGTTTTGGTAGAGCAGCCATTTAAACATATATAGTGACATGTTTCAGTTAATGTCCACAGAAGATTTATCGGGCTCTTATGCAAACCATTATATCCAATGTAAAAGAGTGATTTGTGACTCTTCTAATGCCAGTGCAGAGACATCTCATTAGCAGAACTCCATAGAGGCTGGTAGTATGACATCTGTCACTCGGCAGAGCTTTTCTCCCAGCCACTCATTCTCTCTCGGACTGCCTCTCGCGCTCTCACTTTCTCTCTCTCTCTCTCACTCTCATGTAGCCATGTTTCACGCCAGCCGCGCTCTTTCCCGCTGTGATATTTGCCGCTCTTGATGGCTGGATGTAATAGAAGGGCAGTTTGAGTGTGCGCACTCTCAGTTAAAATATGTTACATAACGAGCCCTCAGAGGTTCAATAAGGCAGAAATGACACTCTGTACAGAAGCTAATGGAGCAGATGACATTAATGCTGAAATATCTTAATCAAAGGAGTTTGACACGGCAAGTCCCGAGTAAAGCACTGCACTTAAATTCCACAAACCATTTTGGTTTTCCAAAATTGTTCATTGTGAACACAAACTATTAGAACAGCACATATTAAACAGCACAGGCCCTTAACTGTAATTAAATAACACCAGTAGCTGAGTAACCGAGTAGTAACTGGGGAGTAACTGGGTAGTCTTATCTCAGTCTATAGCAGAGGTGTGCTTTTCCTGCTCAGTCACACCCGATCCAACTCCAAACCTGTTGATTGCCAGGTTCAGTAGGTCTGGGAAATCATCAAACTGTGCTAGACTCCGGCCCCCGTTGCCCACCCCTGGCCTATGGCATCTGTATTGTATAGTCTGCTACCACTTGGGTTGGGCAGTATAACAGTAATAAGTTATTCCATGGTATTTGAAAATGATGACAGTATCTCAGTATCTAGTACCCTGCCGAATAAGCTCTTTTCCCCCATGTGCATTTAAGAAGGCCACAGTGTGAGGGCGCTGTGGGAACTCACTGATTGATGATGTCACGCTGGAAAAACAGGTGGGGAAAAAAAACGGCTTTGTGCTGGCTGAGTTAAGCGCATTGCTTGAGTCCTTCATAATAAATAGGAGAACAAGTAGAAACACCTAGATGAACCATTCTGCTAAATGTGCCTGAAATCAGCCATAGCTCAAGATGGAAACACCGACAACCAACAAGCACTTCTATCTAAAAATGAAGCACCCGCTATTCCTATATGGTTACGTGGGCATATAACTAACGTTAGCTAAGTTACTAGCACTAACACTACTTATGCCTGTAGTGCTGATTAACAGTTGTATTGGTGGTACTTGGTGGCTCTGTAGCCTGGCTTGCCAAGCAAAGGTGAGCTTAGCGAGTGGGCTACAGACCCTAAAACACAGGCCCAAAGTTTTCCTGTGAAATTTTAGCTTTCTGTCCTTTCAACAGCAGTCGCTCAGTCTGAGTCACTTCAGTCTAAACATTAATTACAGGGGTTTCAGTCAGACTTAAATGAGCAGGTTGTTGTCCTGCTAACTGAACTAAGGGTAATCAGCTTCTCTCCTCTGATTCAGGGCAGTTGAACATTTGTTATCAGGCTGACGGTTTAACGTTTATTGAATGGCTGGTTTAGACTTGTGCACAGTCCACCTAGCTGTAGACTGTGTCAACAAACTGAACTTTGTATTTTAACGTTTTTCGGGTTTTTAAAGAACACATGTTGAGTTGGAGCTGAAGCCATGTAAACATAAAACCATCTATGCTACTTATGCTACTCCCAGTTCTCGTTAATACCAAGTACCGTAGATTTACCACAGACTTTCATTTCTTTACGTCTCTTTAAACTCGTAAAAAGAACGTAGACATTATGCAGAAACAACTAAAGCTGTTGTTCTGTATGATGTGGGCTTGGGTGGGTGTGGTCTTGTGCCGGTGGTCTTTGTGTTGTTCTCTATGAGCCTCTACTGTTGAAAAAAAAAAAAACTGGCCTGTAAGCTGAAGCTGTCCCTGCTGGGGGCTGTAAATGCATGGGCTCTGGGGCTTGGCTGAGTTGGCCAGAGAAAGTGCAGGCGTGGGTGAGTCACAGCGGCGGCTGAGGAGTGCCCTGTGCCTCCCTGTATGGACTCTTTAATAGGGTCGAGGGAGGCTGTACATATACCTGATTCATGTTGGAGCTTTTGTTCGATCAATACTGCTTCTACAAAGCCTCAAATTTATCCGTCACACCGCTACACCAACTGAGCCGACTGCCCTCCAGGGCTCTCTCTATCTCTCTCTCTCCCTCTGTCTTGCTCTTTCTCGCCCTTGCTCGCTCCCTCTCTCTCTCTCTCACGCACACTTGTCTTATTTTTCTTTCTTCCTCTCTCACTATCTCTTTTCTCCCTCCATTTCCTCTCTTACAGGATTTGTTTTCTTATTTCACTCTCTTCTCTTTTTCCTCTCTTTTTTTTCTTACGCTTGCTCACAATTTTCCTCTCATCCTTATTTCTTTTCTCAGTCTCTCTGTTTCTCTCTTGCTCTCACAAACTTTTTTCTAATTTCCGTCTCTCTTTTCCTCTCTCTCTCGCTCTCTCTCTCTCTGTCTCTCTTCTCTTTCTTCTCTCTGTCCTTTCACTGTCCTTCCCTTTATTTGTCCATTTTTCTCACACATTTTCTGCCATGCTCTCTCTCTCTCTATCTCTCTCTCTCTCTCTCTCCTTCTCTGTCACATACTTGTTTTCTCTCATTCGTCTCTTTTAAACTCACCTTTTTCTTTATTTCACTGTACATTTTTTTCTCTCTCTTTCATTCTCTTCCAATCACGTCCTGTATTTCTTTAATTATTTAAATATCTATTTATATTATTTAGAGATAGAGGGATCAATCTATGTATCAGTGTTACATATTAGCCTATCCTGAAAGCTGGTCAGATCATATAATATACGTGGACTCTGCAGTTCCTCATGAAACCACTGGATGGCACAACCATTACCCATTGATGAGACCCATTAAAGCTAGTGTTAAAATCCCCACTCTGTGTGAATTTGTTGTAGAATGTGTAAACTTAACTCTTCCTCTTGGGGGAACCGGATTCCCCTCTCAAGAGTCCACCACTCAGGCCAGTACAGTGAGTGTCAGAACACAGCAGAGCTAGCAAACACAGCTAACAACACTTTGAGATCTACAGTGCAGCTCCGAACAGGAATTCACAGGCTCTCGCAGCTGGTGCTCGGAGTTCCACAGCATTTTAAATGTGGTCGATTCCAAAAAGCAAAGTATATGTTAACCTGAGAGACAGTGCAGGAACACCACAGAGGCCCTGCACGATGATGCCTTACCAAATCATGCCTGGAAAGGTCCAGCCCTGCCCTTGTCCATCTGTCCATCATTCTATCCACTCATCCCTCTCTCTCTCTCTGTCTCTACTAATTGTCTCACTCTATTTTTTTGTCATGCACAATTCTCTCTCTCATTTTCTCTTTCTCCATCTCTTTTATGTACATTTAGTCTCTCTGTTGTTCTCTCCCTCCTTTTCTCTCTGTCTCTCTTTTTCTTTTTTGTCTATCTCTCTTTCTCTCTCTCTGTCTATCAATCCCACTCTCTCCCACTCTCTCTTCTCAGTCAGAAATAAAGTGAGGCAGGCTTTTTCTTGCAAAGTCTTAAGGCTCTCTGCGGACGTTCCGCTCTTGCTTCAGCAGGCCCACACCTTAATTGGAGAGATGATGTAAACCAGTGATTATTGTTTATTGTAAGTGGGCTCTGTTGGAGGGAAGTGGACTGGAGGTTTTTAATAGCTTTCTCATTCACTAAGCTTTTGTTCTCGGCCAGTCCTGTGTATGTGTGTGTGTGTGAGTGTGCATATTTAGCTTGAGGGGCGTGAACACAGTTGTGTGAGGGGATTCATTAATGGGTCATTCTGATGCCTGTGGCTGTTGCCTCTTTTTATCAGTAAACTTTGTTCAGTGGGAGCAAGAATCCCCCAGCACTGATGCAATATTACTCTATTCATCCATAATAGCAGCTGATCTCAGGCCTTCAGGGCACTGCTGCACTCTGTATATGTGTGTGTGTGTGTGAGTGCACATGTGTGTGAGTTTGGATATGGGTACTCGTGTGTGTGCAGATGACTGAAAAACAGCATTTTAGTGCCAAGCCATTCTGAGGGTGGTATTTTCCATTGGCTGAAAACAACAGCTCTTGGGCATGCAGAATAGTCATGATGGTCAACTATCATGGTCATAATAGCCATCCAGCATGGTCTTGATGGTCATGCTTGTCGTGCTGATCAACAGCTTGGTCATGTTGGTCAACAAGGCATGGTAAGGATATTCAACCACTATGGTCTTGATGGCCGTCCAGCATGGTCATGATGCTTAACTACCGTGATCAACCAGTTTGGTCAATCTGGTCAAAAGTGTGATCATGCTGGTCAACCAGGCCTGGTCATGATATTTGACAAGTGTAGCAATGATGGTCAACCAGCGTGGTCATGCTGGTCATCAGTGCTCCTCATGCTGATTATGCCTGGTCATGCTGATTAACCAGGTGTAACAATGGACAATCACCAAGGTCTTGGTCGTCAGCCAGCATTGTCATGATGTTTATGCTGATCATCCAGCTTAGTCATGCTGAAAAAAACAACTTGATCATCCTGGTCAACCAGTCTGTTCATGATGTTCATGCAAGTCATGCTGGTCAACCAGCTTGGTCATAGTGGTTGACTAGTTTGGTTAGGTTGGTCATGCAGGTTGACCAGCTAAACCATCAATCTCAAATGTAAACATCCATACCCTATGCTGGTCAAGAGCTAAGCTTGATCTGGCTAAGTGTTTTTTTTTCAGCAGTGCAGAAATCTTCAACCTTCCTTTTTTCAGTAGCAATGCCTCACATATCAGCTGCAAGTAAGGCATTGCAGTGCATTAGGCAGGATTAATAAAGCGTATGATTCTTTAGAGAGATGCAGTGAGTAAGTAACAGGCCATCATGTCCTCTGTGCTAATGACTAGCCCATGACTTACCGTAATAAAACGTCAACCTGATAATGACGAGGTTAGCTTAAACACTAATCACAACTCGACAATACATGAGGAATGTATTTGAGCTGCTTTTATGATGCATACACTGTCCCTATACCTTACAGGGCCATTTTAACACAACAGCTGATTTATGGATATAATGGGTCAACAAATTCCTCTGACAGAAAAGAAAACGGAAGGGGTTTGCTGCTGCTGTGAGCCACCAGTGAATGTCCAGATGAGTTATAAGGACACTTTAGACCATAAAGCAGAGAGCAGATAGCAGGACTGTCAAACTAGGCTTGTACAGTTAATTGTATTTTAACACGGATCATGATTTTTGGCTTCTTCAATTCATTACACACATTTGATTGTGATATTAAAGCCAATTTATAGAGGGGAAAGTCAACTGCTAATGCTTTTATTATCTTAGCGCATTAAATTTTACAGTGTTGACAGGTCCGTGTTTCTGGGGACAAAACTTCTGAGCATAATAAAATTGCCTTCTCAGGTAAAGACGTAAGTCCTTTCTGTCAGGTGTCGTACTGTCAAGACTGTCAAAAAAAAACAAAAAAAACAGACTGGCCAGCTCAAGCTTGACCAACGTGACCAAGCTGACCAGCATAGGGAATGTTTGATAGTTTAGCTGGTCTACCAGCATGACCAGCCTGACTGAAACAGTCAACACCAGTATGACCAGCATGACCAGGTTGGTCGAATAGCATGACTTAGGACCTAGGTTTACTTGACCAGCTCAATCATGTGATGACAAGCATGAGTGTGCTAGTGGACCAGCATGACCAGCCTTACCATGCAGGTCAACCAGCTTTACCAATGCAGTCAGCCAGTATGACCAGCTTGACGACTAGTTTGGTCAAGTTAGGTCAGATCAGGTCAGGAAACATATTCTATGTTGGTCAAGAGCTAAGCTGGGTATCCAGACTTACCAGCTGGCTAACCAGCATGACCGACCACCTTGACTTTCAAAGATCTACTTAGACCATCTAAAACCAGCTATCAGTAAAAGCTTGTATTTACACTTACTAATAAGCCAGTCATTTGCTTTTAGACATTTGCAACTTTCACTGTGTTGGCCCAAGTGTTTCTGGAAAACAGGAAGGTGTGAGGCGCAGACTGCCACTCGCTCTTGCCATATGGCTGCAATTATACATAGTCATATGAGAATTTTATGACCACCCCTGGCTTGGAATAAACTTTGCCTATTATATCAGCTCTTTGTAGTTCTATAATTCCAGAATGTAGTCCATTTGTGTCTCTGCATACTTTGTTTGTTAGCCTCCTTTCACCCTGTTCTTCAGTGGACCCCACAGGACCACCGCAGAGCAGGTATTATTTGGGTGGTGGGTCATTCAGTGCTGCTGAAGTTTTAAACCCCTGAGAATAATCCACCAGCCAGAAAAATCCAGCCATAAGCGTCCTGTGTGCAGCGTCTTATGACCACTGATGAAGGACAAGAGGATAACCAACACAAACTGTGCAGCAACAGATAAGCTTAACGAGTACAATGGACCAACTATGTAAGAATGCATAAAACTCACACTTTTGCCATTGGCTCCTAGTATTTGCAATTGGCTCCTAGTATTATCTCTTATAACCTTCTCTTATGACCCCTGTGGGGTCCTGATCATTGAAGAGCAGGGTGAAAGGCAACAAGAGTTCTGTAAGTTCTCCTATATGGTAAGTGGAGCCAGATAGAATGATAGAATTGGCAATTATATGACATATATTATCATTTCAGCGCTAGTCATTTCAGGGCGGCCCTTTTTTCTCTGCTCTTGAAAATCTGATTGGTCTTAATCAGATCAGTTAATTATCATGTTAGCAGCATGGTCTTCAAGCAAGGAAAACATGCAACTGCGCAGTGTTTAACCCCATTGAGATTCGACTCTGCACTACAAAAAACAACGAGGTTTCACATAAACTAACGAGGTTTCACCTGAACTAATGAGGTTTCACGTGAACTAATGAGGTTTCATGTGAACGTGGTGGCAATATACTGCATCCCTAACCTGGTGAGCACCGGCCTCCTTCTGCTCCCCCAGCAAGACCAGCCCTGTTTGCTTTGTCACATCGTTTGAGAGCTTAGGCACATGTGAACTTTCCTATTCCAACAAAGCCATTATTCAAAATTCAAACTCAAAGCAAACGGGGCTAAATCTGGTGCCATCAGCACTTTCAAATAATGGCTCTTATAGCCAGAGCCAACATTCAGAGCTGTATGCTAAGTGATTGAAATTACAGCACCACGGCACAAGTTAGCTCTGCATTACACAAAGATGTATGCCTACAGTACTGCTTATCATTAATGATCTTCATTAGAAAGAGATGGATTTACCATGAGTTCAAAAGAAGCATTTGTGTTTGTAAGTTACAACATCCGAACAGAGGACGAATATAATGACTGTTTCATCAATTTGTCTTTCTTCAAAGCGGACATGAGCCTGTAAAGGTGGCAGGGCTGCTGTGGTTGATGTGTGCAACATCAAGCCAGAATGAAACCACATAGTCTACTCCAATAAATGTGCAGTGTTTAATGAGAAACATCACAGTCGGAAAATGTTTGTTAGCTCTTTTCCGTTATTTCAAACAGCAGCAAAAAGAGGAATAGACATTCTGCATATTGTTATGTGGTCATCGATGGCTTACAGGATCTCCCTTGGTAGTCTCCAGTGTGCCATGGGCCAGTGGTGCCCAAAGTTAGTTCCAGGAACTCTTCACATGTTTCTGTTTGCATATTTGGACACACATGACTAGCACATAGAAACTACTTCATTAGTTCATTAGCCAGGTGTACTAAATAAGGAAAAGCACTAGCCCCGGGGGACCCCCGCCATAGTTTAACACAGTTAACCACCATTACTTTCATTAATTCGACCATCTCTATTATGATTATATTACTTATATTGTATTATGATTATTTCAGCACACCTGAACAGTAAAAAAGGTCTTATGTGGTGATTTGATGACTTTTATCAATTGTTTATAATTATGGGGTTCACCCCATATATAGTGGCATGCATTTTGTAAAAAATTTGACTGAAAGGGATACCACACTATAATCCCACAAATTTTGGGATTTGCCTAAACAAATTATGTCTGTTGTATGTAAAACTGGATCTAAACCACGTTTGTAATCCTATATCACAAACCCTGGTGATATTTCAAGGTTTAAAGTACTGGCTTTAGAACTCGTCAGTTAATAACAGGGTGCGATAGGGACAGTTTTTATGAAATAGACATGTCGGGACTCTAAAAGCAGTCTACGAAGTAGTGACACACCTAAAAGGTCAGCAGTCTCAGTGATGCCAGAATATCAAAAATTTGACTGTTCTAGCCAACCTCAATACATCACAACTGCACATTTGTGTTCACCATCCACAATACATTTCTTTAAATACTCAGAGCCATGCCCTTGTTCACTATCCATGCTAAGTTTCCTTAAATACTCTCAGTGTACCTTTTCATCCCCTTCCATCTGTTTCCTTTTAGGGCAGATAGGCTTTGAACATGAAGCCACAGCAATATGCCATCCCAGAACTTTTAGACAGGTAGATCAAAGCACATCAGATACACCCATGTCTACCTCTGCAGTCCTCACGTTGTCTTTGAGAACACTGTAGGCCTTTCGGATGCTTTTTAAGGACGTGTTGGTATAATGGACAATAGCTGAGGCAGTGATAAACCCACACGACTCATTTAGAGGATTACACTAAAATTAGCAGGACAGATGGAATTGCATGCAGAAAGTTTTCTAGGGGCTTAAGATACGATTACAGTTCCACTTAATTGTCCACGAATAGTAACAATTAATTGGGGGTGTTGGGGGATAAGATGCTGGAGCAGACAAGCATTGTACAAACATGGGAGATAACGCATTGGCCATGGACGTTTAGGAGTGCTTACTAGAGTAACGACATGGAAGAAGAATTACAAAACGGCTGATGGATATCTGTGGTTGACTGACTTGCGGCCCTGTTGCTTTGGCCTCATCTATCGCTTGTCTTTTGTATACTGAATTATGCTGTAGTGGAGTGGTCGAACAGTTCGCAATACAAAGGAAATGAAATCATTAAATACTATATGTCCAAATGTTTGTGGACACCCCTTCTATTGCACCCATTGCTGACACAGATGTGCAAATGCATGCACACAGCTTGTCTAGCCCTTGTAGAGAAGTACTGACAGAGAAGATAAACATGAACCTATAGGCACTCAGGAATGATGGTGTTGGGAATGAGTAGGGTTGGTGATCATCCAACATCCTGACCTCACTATAGGTCTTGTCGCTGAATGTAATCAAAGTCTTACAGGAATGCTCCAAAATCTAGTAAAAAAGGCCAGTTCTTGCATAATGCTGCCTTAAATTGGAAGCTGTGAACTGTTGAATAGGACTTAAAAACCATGGCACACATTTCTCATGGTGTATTACTGTTACTGTCACGTTTTACAAGTCTAGCATCCCATCTTTGGAAAAGTTAACTTTATTTCTGTTGATTCATTAACCACAAAATGTCCATACATTATAAAAAGCAGTGGATATTTCCAAACAAACAGATTTCTGGGGTTTACCTACAACAGAAATGACAGAGATGTTTCCACCTGATCTTAAAGGGTCTATTTGGAAGGATGGAGGATTTTATCTGACCTGAAAGGGCCCAGTGTTTTACCAAAACATTGTATGTATAACTCAAAAAAAAAAGACCACCCACCACCAAGAGGGTTGATCTTTTGTTTCATGTCTGTATATGTTTTCCATGTGTAGCGTAGCGTGGATAAAACATGTCATCTTTCTGAAGATCCACACTGCCACGTCCTGGCCCCCCGAAATGTCATCTGTACGCCAGATTTAGATGCTTCTGTTGAGGTGAAGCTGACTGTGCTGTGTATTAATGGCACATAATTGCCATTGATGGGAGTTTTCAAGCGATATATGCCTTCATCTACAGCACGTCATGAACGGTTACCTTATTAATTTCCTTCCAGAAAATGTTAACATCCCTTGAGTCATTTTTTGCCCCGTGAAAGGGAACCGGCATTTTGTTCCGGAGATGGAAGTGACCCGCAACAGATTGGACCTCGTCTTAGCATTTTGTTCTCGGTTGGCCATTGGCAGTGTTGGCAATGAGTTAGTAATTGCTTCAGCAGTGTTGTCCATATCCAACTGACCATACGTGAACAGCGCCAGGAGAGGGAGTGTGCTTGTGTGTTTTGTCAGTGTGTGTGTGCATGTCACAGTCATGGAAAGAGAATGAGCTCAAAGTAGTGTCTAAAAGTCAGGACAGACTGTAGGGCTAAATACAGGCTCTATTCCCCTGAGTCTAGGCAATGCTTGCGGTGCCACTGAATGCAAAATAAATGACAAGCAAGTGAAATGTCAGCCATGCAGTGGGTTAGCCCTGACAGTGCTGCTCATTTTGATTTGACAGCACGATCAGTAGCTAATATTAAATGTCAATATCTGCAGAGATTAGGCGTATCCTCTTGACTAAATATTGTAAGATGTGTTTAGCGTGGTTTAAATGTACATATTAGATATGGCACCATATTTCCCTGGGTGTTGCTTGTTTTATGTGCTTTACTTTATGTAGCTTTATATAAACACAGAGCCTCAAATTGACATTGTGTGCCGGTTCTATCCTTCCTGGGGGTTCTAGGCAGAACACGACTTGGAAATCTGACTCACCTAAATTACATCTACGTTTTCTACCATGTTAAACTTTCACATACGCACACACTTTTTAATTCTCCTTACAATCATCTGCTTTAATAAATCTCCTTCAGTCAAATCATCACTCAGTAGTAATTTACCTGAAGGTGCCCTATAACGGAAACCTGTGTTTACCATGGCGTACACTTTTAATAATAAAGATGCTGCAAAAGGTTCTTTCAACGATGCCACAGAACCATGTTTGTAAAATAGATGTGTATAGACATCTTTATTTGGACCTTTATTTGAGGAGTTAAGTAGAATAATGAGAGAGAGTTTGGAACATTGGACTGACTTTTACCTAACAGTCTTGGTTGATTAAATATGTGCCCTCAAATGTACGTACATTCAGCCTACTAATGAAAGCCATTTTAGGCTAGTTGCAACAGCTACTTTCGGGGAATATGAAAGTGAGGCTTAAAGGCTGAAAGGCTTGAGAATAATATATAATAGTATATTTAAAAAAATATTTATATAAGTACATAAATAAGTACAGAATTTTCCATCATATTTCAACAGAATGTCACCAGAAATTAATCAATCCAACATGATGATATTAAGCCCACAATTAAAGGAAAAATCAGTGTGTTTTATTTTTAGGAACAATAACAGGGTTGTAAAAAAAACACTGACACTTTTAAAACCACATTATCTTTTACCTCCAACCAAACTCCAACACATCAAACTTAAAATGCTTAAAAATTCAACATTTTCTTGAGGCAGTGTTACCAGTGATGTCATCCCATTGCATACTTAAGCTCACAGCTATCACTTTGATTAACGTGTATGATGGCAAGATGCTCCTGGAACACAGACAATCTGAGACCTTACTGAACGATCATGATTCCAGCCAGCCGCCAGCTGGCTTGGTAAACTTTCAACCTAACTTTGTCAACTAAACAACAGTAGTCTTTCGACTAACCTTAGCAAACTGATCTGTTCAAGATCTGTTCAAATTTACACCTTATCCCCATACAATTCTTAGGTCATGACCTCCAAACGCAAATAATGCCTTACAAGTTCATTGGTGGCTGTGTACCTCCTTGGCTAAATCACAGCGAGCCCTACAGTTTTGCATATACTACATTATTTGGGGTGACAATTTCAGGACCTACATAGTGCAGTACATAGGGAGCATGGAGCCTTCCTGTGACTTTTCCCTGAGTGTTATCACTCGCTCACACTTGCGAGGCCATAATGATGACTTATATGAGCGATACAACATGTAGCTACCTGTACCTTGTTGTCTCATTTCACTGTCAGCAGGACTTTTCGTTTCGCTTCAATTTTCAGCCCCCCGACGGGTGACGGCACTCGTCCTGTCACATCTGCCGCTACTGTCTCCGTATAGATAACAGGAAAGCCCATTGTCGTTCTACGTGCCCAGCCACACTTTGAAGTGAACATCACAAATTGCTTAGGCCTATTGGGGTTTCCTGTGCTTTTTACAAATGTGGGATATAACGTTTAAGCTTATTTAATAAATAACCAAATAAATGTATGACATCATTCCTGCCATTGAAAAAGGCCCCACCTCAGCAGCTGGAGGCTCTGCACAACTTGCGGAGTCTGCATATAGGAAAAAATGTTGGATATGACATTATACATTCCATATTTGTACATATTTGTACCTCGTCGGCTCAAATTTGAATGGCATGTTATGAATACATAATTAGAACCAAAACAAATTACCTTTCTGAGAATAGAAGCGAGACTCACTCATCAAGTTTACCTGTTGAGAGTTAAAACAGGCCTTAGTGACCTTGGATGAGAGTCCATTTCTTTCTAATATGAATTCCCAAACTTGTTTTGTACTTGCTCAGTCATCTATGTGTAATTTATTCATTAATGGGCTTTGTGGAATGGGTATTTAGCTGAAAGACTTTTTCTTGCAAATTGCCTTGAGCGTAAAATCCTGTGTCCTCTGTGAGATGTAGTAGCTCATGTGCTTACACCACCATAACTACAGATATGCTTGCTCTGTATAGGATTCTAAGAGGCTGTATACCAAACTCATTAAAGGTCTGGCTGGGTCTCTGGCCTATAGAGTGATTTTGTTTTAGATGTTGTGGATCTTCTCGGGAGTGTTCATTTTCCCTTGTCGTTCAGTCAGGGCCTGGGGTGTATGTCTCTGACCTTATGACCTCAAGAGGATGTAATTGGCGTAACAAATGGGAGTGGGCTGGATGTATGTGCTGAGCAGGTCACAGATCAGGCAGTTATGCACAAAGCAAATCCATAAGCTAAACCGAATCAAAGGTCAACTTTTGGAAACTACAGATACCTGCAAACAAGGGAGCAGCTCAGTAATGCGTGGACTGGTACAGAATTGTACAGACTGCGGTGAGTATGGGAACGACTGATGGTACATGATGACTCATGTACATCTACAGCCTTCTTTCTGAAGGCCTCTGAGAGCTCTTTGGATCTCTCCATGGTGATGATACCACTTACTTCAACAATCAAGAGCAAACCAAACTAAGTCTCTGAAGCTTCCCCAGAATCCTCTCTAACCATGTTCTAATCATCTGCAGCTGATGTTCTGCACCTGATTTTAAGTGGAAATGTACTTTTGTTTCGACCAGGCCTTCAGCTCAGATGATTTTAAAGGGGGGTGGGCTGGAGTTGGGGTGGCTTCTGCTTTGTGGTAGGAAACCAGTGCCCCCTCTGATGTGAAGTTAGGAATAATGGCTGATAAGGTTAAAGAGGGAAGAGACGAGGTGGAGGAGGGTTGAGTGGATTTGTTTGAAACAAGGTAGAAATAGAATTTATAGGGTTAAATTAGGGAGGAGGGGCTTCAGACATGTTCCTCCTCCCAATATTCAGTTGTCTCAACTCCACTAAATGTGTGGGTGTCTTAACTGTTTCCTCGCAATTTTCTAGCATTTTTTCTATTTGGGTATATCACCATTAGCATTATATATCCATATGATTAAATATGTTAAATGAATGGTTTACAATCAATGTGCCATTTTTTTTACATGACTGTACTCACCGACCTCATATACTAGAGTTAATATACCCAGAAACTAACCAGGGTGAGGCCGCTGTGGGTTCACTGTGGACAATGCAGTGCTGGAAAACTCTGTGCATTGCAGCTTGGCCCGTCTTGAGTGGACACTGTTCTAAATGGACACCGGCTTTACAACCTCAGCAAGTAAGCATATATAATGAAATATTTTTATAAGTATTATAATCACTTGTGACATTTCAAAATCAGTACAACTGCACTGGGACCCTCAGACCGATTTATAACTATGCATTAATGTGTGTTTTTTTGTTTTTATAGTTTTGTCGTTTTAATAAAAGAAAAGTTTGAGACTTCAGGACACTTGTGGTACACGGAGCAGCTGGATCTGGATCGTGGCTGCAAGGCGCTGCTCTGTCCTTTACCGGCAGTGACTCTGGGGGCGAGTTTGGTCTCATTATGAGGCATTAGGACTGGTGTGTGTATATATAAAGAGAAAGACCCCCTCATGCTGCTGATATCATTAGCTGGCTAGGGTGTTTGTTCTTGGTTCTGTTCTCGATGCCAAAGATCACAAAGCAGCGTCCTCCCACACCCACCTCCCACCAGCCATTCTTACTTACTTACATAACGATTCTTCAGCATTAAGAATGCAAACACTCTCCTTCTGTCTAATGCCCTGATCTCCCCCCCACCTCTCTCTCTCTCTTTCACACACACACACACACACTCTCTAACTCTGTTTCTTACTGTCTCTCTCTCAAACTGTCTCCCTCTCTTCCTCACTGTCCATCACTCTCTCTCTCTCTCTCTCTTTCTCTCTCTCTCACTGTCTCTCATTTTCACCCTCTTCCTCTTACTTTTTCCCTTTCTTACGCTCTCTCTCACACGCTCTGTCTCTCTCTTTGTCCCTCTCTATTTCTGTCTCTTTGTCCCTCTCTATTTCTTACTGTCTCTGTTTCCTTGTCTTTTCCCTCTCTATCTCTCACGCTCTGTCTCTTTCTCTCTATCACACTGTCTCTCTCTTTTTATTCTTTGTCTCTTACTGTCTCTTTTTCACTCTCTCCCTCACTCTGTCTCTCTCTCTTTGTCTCTCCCTCTGTCTCTCTCTCTCTCTCTCTCTCTCTTGCTCTCTCTCTTACTGCCTCTTTCTCTTCTTCATTCTCAATTTCTCCAACTTTCTCTCTCTCTCTCTCTCTCTCTCTCTCTCTCTCTCTATCTCGATTCTTTAGTCCTACTCTCCTGTTGTCTTCCTATTTTCTGTCTTTCTCCAAAATTCTTTATGCACTTTCTTTTTCTATCTCACTCACTGTTACTCTCTCTCTCTCTCTCTCTCTTGCTCTCTCTCTTACTGCCTCTTTCTCTTCTTCATTCTCAATTTCTCCAACTTTCTCTCTCTCTCTCTCTCTCTCTCTCTCTCTCTCTCTCTCTCTCTCTCTCTCTATCTCGATTCTTTAGTCCTACTCTCCTGTTGTCTTCCTATTTTCTGTCTTTCTCCAAAATTCTTTATGCACTTTCTTTTTCTATCTCACTCACTGTTACTCTCTCTCTCTCTCTCTCTCTCTCTCTCTCTCTCTCTCTCTCTCTCCCTTACTGTAAGACACCCTGCACTTCCTCACTTTTTCCTTCTGACCCTTTTTTTTGCTCTCTCGCTCATTACTACTGTTCATTACTAATGGTTGTGCAGTTTGTTTGTGGGGTGCAGGACCAGTGATGAAGGAGAGAGAGAGAGCGAGAGAGAGAGGGAGGGTGAGAGAGATTTGCTGGTTTAATCTTTGCTCGTGTCTTTAATGTGGTGCAGGGCAGCCGGATGGAAAATGGAGCCGCTGCTCTAAAGCTCTTTTCCTAATGTGTTGCGGCCGAGTCGTTTAGTTCAGACGCTTGAGCAGAGCACTGACTCCAGGCTGGCCCGGCTTCAGAGGCCAGCGCAGACGACCTCCTCTCACAAAATACTGATTATTCCGAGGTCAGACGGCTCTTAAAACACTCACTCTCCCAATGCCACCCCAGCCCCCCCTTCTTTGATCACAATCACTTCAGCTTCAGAGTGAAGAGAGGGGCTTTAGAACTGTAGGTCCAGAGCAGTGCAGTGTGTGCTTTCCTGTGAGTGTGTGTGTGTGTGTTGTTAGTGAAGCTGAATCCAAGAGAAAATTGTTTCTGTTGAAGCAGAGAGAGGGAGAGGGAGAGAGGAAGAGGTAGAGAAAATATGTGGAAAACAGAATGGTAAATGCTCAGTTGCCATGGTGATTAGCATGCCATGGTTTGTAAAGTAGGTCCTTGTCTTTTTTTTTTAACCCCCACCCCCCCTTGTTCTCATTTTTTTCTCTGATGTGGGCTGGTTAAGCTGGCATGGACTGATATCTTTTCCTCCCTCGCTACTTCTCTACCTCTCTCTCTCTCTCTCTCTCTCTCTCTCTCTCTCTCCTTTTGTCTCTATCACTCTCTCATTCTCTCGGCACTGCTCTCTCCCGCTTTCTTTCTCTCTCTCTCTTTTTTTTCGTCCCTCTATCACTCTTCTTCTTTCTACACTGCCTTTCCTCTCTGTTTCTCTCTCTCTCTCTGTCTCTCTCGCTCTCTCTCTATCTCTTTCTCTCTCTCTCACTCATGCTCTCTCTTTCTTTTTTCTTCATCCCTTCTCCACTCTTCTTCCACTCCTCTTTGTATATTTATGCCTCACTCTCCTTCTCTCTGCACTCCTCTTTTAGTTCCCACTTGTCTCTCTGTCATCTCTCACTCTTCCCCTCTCGTTTTTCTTTCTCTCCCTTTCTGTTTCTCTCTTTCATTCCTGCTCCTTGACTCCTCTCTTTCTTCATTTCCACATCTCCCCATCTTTCACTTTCACTCTCTCTCTCTCTCTCTCTCTCTCTCTCTCTCTCTCTCTTTCTCTCTCTCTCTCTCTTTCTCCCTCTCTGTCTCTCCCTCCCACTCTAAGTGCCTGTGGGTCTGATATTCATTCTAACAGATTACAGGTGAGGCTCTTGAGCAGTACTGAGTGTGTTTGTGTGTGCATGTTTGTGCATATGTGTGTGCATGTGTGTATATGTGTGTGTGTCAGTGCACTCACACGGCCGTGCTCCCGCGCGCACACGGGACTGGCCTGCTGTGCAACCGAGCGCAAAAACACTCCAGTATTAATACAGCAGAGGGGAATGGTTTCAGGAACAGGATAAACCCACGCCGATGCATGCCATTTAGAATTAAGGTGCGTCAGTGAACTGGAAAGCAGGCTATTTTACAGCCTGATAGCGCAGCCCTACAGCGTCCGAGAGTGTGTGGGAGCCTGCACGTGTATGTGTGTGTTTCATATCTTCCATAACTGTGGAGTTCAGCCCAGGTGGGGCTACATTATCATTTCATCAGATCATGTCTCTCATCTGGCTCTGGCGCTGCATATGGGCCCTGCATATGGAGCCTGTATAATTAATACATAATCTGTGCCACTGGTAATCATACAGTGTGTGTCATAGCATGTTAGGCATGTCACTGCATATTAGACACTACATCTGAGCCGCACTTAATTTCATGATGAATGGAACAGAATTATTCTAAAATAACTAGGAATAAAATCTTCCATTGAAGTTTTGCATCTTTTTAACCCATTAACAGACACCCATTCAGAAAGTGGATTTGCAGGTTAACCAGCTGGTTGACTCGCCCAGTTGGGGTAATTCTAGGCATGAACTAACAGGTATTACAGAATTGTCACTGTCATACAATAAAACTGAAATGTAATCAGGTTCACTGTGCTAAATAAAACATGGGGAAATATGTCCATTCATTCAATTACAGCGTCACATGCATGTTAGAGTAAAATGCTACCTACCTTTCTATCTAGATGTAGCTATAGTTATTCAGAGCACTGTGTTTTTCAGTCAGTATCAGCCATGCTGGCTAGGATGGTACCATACGGTTACAATGCCTGTTAAAGGGTTTGACTGCTTCTCCCTGGGTAGGGTAACTGATTTCAGAGCCTTCCTGGAATCAACAGCCATACAGCATAAATATCCCTTGATATGGGGTACCGGTCCATCACAGGGTAGCACATACACAGAGGAACCAAGAGATGATCCAAAGTACCTGAAGGGCAGTTTTGGTTGGACTATCCATCAAGCCATCAGTGGCAATGACATATAAAGACCCCAGCAATGCTGTGTGCTACCATGTTAGTGCCACCGCTACACTATGGACAAAAGTATTGGGTCGCCTACACATTACACATGCAGGAGCTTTTATGACAGCCCATTCTAAATGCATAGGCATTAATATATAGAGTTGGTTTCTCATAATTTTATCCCATTTTGTATCCAATTTGGAAGGTCAGTTAACCATTCCCCATTCAGGTGAATCCCACCATCATTAGCAATGCCCCCAATATTAGGTGAATACTAGCACATGTCTTCTCCAGCACATACAATGCCAGCCACTGCATCTTTTCAAACTGCTGCCAGCGTGCTCAGAGGAAAGTGCAGTTCCCTGGATCCCGATACAACAGCTAACAGTTGCCTGTGCTGACCTGCATCACACTAGGAGTGATGTGGAGAGGAAGTGCCATCAACCCACCCCTGAGAGAGCAAGGTCAACCATGCTCTCCCAGACTCCGGCCACTGGTGCCAAGCAGCATGACCCTGTACTCGAACAAGCAATGTAGTGCCTTAATATAATGGACCACTCGGAGCCCCCAGTACCACTCATGGTTAAAGGTGGAAAATCTAGGAGGGAAGAAATTTCACCAACTGAGACTTGTTGCAACGGTGACGCCTTATTACAGTACCAGACTGGAATTCACTGAGCTCTTAAGAACCACTCATTCTTTCAGGCTGCAGATTTCATATACCTGTGGCTGGGTGACAGAATGAAACCTCTAAATTCAATGTGTCCCAATATTTTTGTCATGTAGTGTATGTTCAGAATATTCAACAACCTGTAAATCTGATCAGTGGTGTATCTGCATATTCAACCTTCAGAAGATAAGCCCCTCCCATTTAAATATCATAAATGGATAATGTAGAACAAAATTAGCATTTACTACTACACTACAATGCCCTGTGTCCATGAACCCCTGAATCTGCAACCTTTATCTAAAAGGAAACATTAATTACCAACGGCTAAACTAAACAAATGAGGTTTTTTTTAGTCTAAACTTGAAGATTGAGACTGTGTCTGAGTCCTGAACATTATCTGGAAGGTTATTCCAGAGTTGGGGGGCTTTATAAGAAAAGGCTCTTTCCTCTGCTGAGACTTTCTGAATTTTGAAAGAAACCAGCACCCTGAGATCTAAGTAATCATGATGGTTCATAATAAAACATTAGGTCTCGCAGGTACTCAGGACTGTGTAGAGGCCATGTAGGGCTTAGTATGTCAGTAGTAGAATTTAATAATCAATATGGAATTTAACTTGAAGCCAATGCAGTGCTGATAGAACTGGACTGATTTGGTCAAATTTGCTAGTTTTAGTAAGCAGCATTTTGAACTAGCTGAAGTTCATTGAGGTTTCTGCTGGACAAGAACAACATGTCAATAGTGTGTTACAGTAATCTAGCCCTGAGGTAATAAACACATGTACTAATTTTCCTGCATCCTGTAGCAATAAGGCATTTTTTAGCTGGCCAGTGATCCGAAGATATAGAAAAGCTGTATATTGACTATATGTTGGTTAAATGCTGGATCTGAATCAATTATGTTGCCAAGATTTTTAGATGCTGATCCAGGAGATAAAGCTTAGATTTCCGCCCAGTTCAGTTGAATAAACAGATGGAGAAGCATAATGCTTTTTTCTGGAGCTGGATAGGTGGGTAGGTGGGGGGCTGTGGTTCTCATTTGGGCTGTGGTGTCGTTGCGCTATCCTCTTAGAGAAATATGCTGCGCTGGATCTCACACAGTGTGGGACGTGTCTGTGAAAACAAACTTTGATGTCTCACTATGCAATATGTCTACTTAAATTCCAAAGAGAGAGAGAGAAAGCGAGAAAAAGCCAGAGCGAGAGAGAAAGAATGCCAAGTCGAGCCTGCTGGAAGCCATCAGTGAGCCCTCTCTTTTCTATCAGACCAGATCAGCGGCTGCTATGGCTGCTATTTGATGAAGCAGTCGTGGTGTCAGAAGGAGAGGAAGGAGGCTGATGATGGTCTCTCTCTCTCTCTCTCTCTTTCCTCCTGCATTTAAAGGGCTCTGCCTGGTGAGATGAAAGAGATGGTTCCTTGTTCCGTGGACCGTGTTTGATCACTGAGTCGCCCCTAGAGGAGACAGAGAGAGGGAAGGAGAGAGAGAGAGAGAGAGAGAGAGAGCGAGAGCGTGTGGAGAAAAGAGTGAGATGGTGATGAGGGGATGACTTCCATGTAGCTTTTTGCAAGCTGCCTTTAACTCTGCTCGGCTGCCTGGCCTTTTGTATTTGCTGGCATCTATTTTAAGTGGGTGAGCAGCGGTGGCTCAGGGCAGTGTGCCGGCCAGGAGTGAGGGACATGTTGAATGGAAAGGCTGTGTGTATGTGTGTGTGTGTTCTCCCAGGCAAATAGCACTCTGTAAAATGTCTCTTTTCACAGTGGTGGGCTACAGCGCACAGATGGGTGTCTGCTCTTCAGTTCCTTTACACTTGGCTTTCCAACTTTTCCTGGTGATTCAAAACAGACTGTTAAGTATATTTTGGAGGACGCATATCAGCACACACTTTTTGAGTATGTTGAGTAACTACACAGCAAGTTGATCTTTAAATACAGGGACACACAGTGTCACAGATGCAGAGCTGGAAGCTATTCAGGGACTGACAGCGCCGCCTTATGCAGAATGTTTGCCTGCTAAACATGCGATAGTGAGTGAGTTGTAAGACCATGAGGCCATGAGATGCTTTAGTTCAGAAAGTCTGAGAAAAAACCTATGTAATTTTATTTTATTTCATCGAAGCTGTGTTGCTTTTGCAACACTGTGAACTGATATATTATATGTCCAAATGTTTGTGGACACCCTTTTCTAATGAATGCATTTAACTACTTTAATTACAGGTCTAGTAATCTTTAATTAATTACTGGTCTATTAATTATAAAGAAGTATTTCCAATAATATAGGATTCTCTGGAGCAGATTGACATGAACCTGTTGGCTAGACATTGACATGTGTGGACTAGAGGGGTGAAAAGCCCTGTTAATTTTTTGTAATCAGTGCCACACTATTCTTGGCCTAAAGAACTAAACCACTAAGTATTTCTCATACAAACAATCTTTATAAATGAAATTAATAGAAACAGTAGCGAGGTTTATCGTGACACTTATTAAAACAGTCTTTGTTCACTTAATACTCATTTATGCTTCCCAAAAATGCAGTTTTTAAATTTGCTTAAGTTACAATCGCTGTTCATTTGACAGCTCTCTTTGACAGCTCTCCCGTCTCTGCTAAGCTGTCTGGCGGCTTCTAAGCTAAACTGTCAGCGCAAAGTTCGGTACTTTGATCACTTCACAATCACCTGCTACGCACATATAATCTCCGTTAAATTGCTGAGCTAATTATGATTAAATTTGACTGCAGCGGCGGGGGCCTGGAATGCCTCCGGGGTCTTGGAGTGCGTGACGGTGACACTTAGCTGCTTATCAAGTTGTATGAATGCAGTTGATCAGCGCTATCCGTGGTGCTGAGTGCATATCAGCGCTGTCCATGGTGCTGACAGCATAAAGGACGTTATTATTGCGGTTCATCACTGGATGCGGATTGTATGGCTAATGCAATGAACTACACTGTGTCTGCTAATCACTCTGAATGGCATAGCCAAGCCATAAATCTATCATTGCGCTAATGTGGTTCATATGACTGCACATTGTGGACACTGGAATTAAATGGCTTTGGAGTCGGTGCAAACTAGTCAGGTACTGCACAGGCAAACTGGATGTTTTCTTAGCAGAATTGTCACAATTATTGGATTGAACTTGATTATTTGATTTAATAAACAATAGTAAAAAATAACACCAGTTGGCAGTGACTGGTTGGCAATTTAGCTGAATATAATGCATATTGCAGGAAAACAAATTAAGTCTGATACATTCAATTTACATTTATTTTGACTTTAAACAAAAGGCTTTCTTGTTTATTTTGAATTGCCGAAGTAATCATCACAACAAATCTACTAACATTTTGCACTACATACACTTGTGCTGTTGCACAATCATTGTTTTTAACATTTTTAGTGGTAACACTAATGATAAAAAGCCAAACCTTTGACAGCATACATCATAATATTCTATAAATATATATAACCTTTTTATAAATAGGATTTAATATTGTGCTGGTGATGTGTTAGTTAGGAAGCTGTGCTTTGGTTAATTTGCATTTTTAACAAATAGTCAAGGAAACTCGCCACCCCCACCAGCTCAAAATGTCTTTAGAACTATCACTACCATCTCTACCCCCCTTATCTCTATCTCTCTCTCTCTCTCTCTCTCGATTTTTATTTCTATATATATATCCATGTCTACCTTTTCCCTTTGTCTTCCTACTGTTTTGTCTCTCTCTTTCTCCCTCTCTTTGACTTTCTCTCTCTCTCCCTTGCCAAAGCCTGAGATATTGAGATAATAATCTAAAATTGAGTGCTTTAACAAAAGCTTAAATTTCAATTACTTAAAGATCAAAATGATCAAAGAATATAAATAAGAAAAGCAATTATAGGAAAAGGATCAAGAACATAAAACTGCCACCTGAGCAATACATTTCCTAAATAACTTGTGTGTGTGTGTGTGTGTGTGTGTGTGTGTGTGTGTGTGCATGTGTGTGTGTGATGATCTATGTCCAAGTAAAAGGACAAATCCTTCTAAAGTGCAAGCTCTTGACGTCATTCTGAAGCCTCTGCACTTTCTCACAATAAAGCAGATTTCTTTGTAATCTAAAGGGTGACTGATGTATAGGGCAGACCACCCAGAATATCCCCTCAAATACTTCAAAGATGTGTCCTGCAAGAAAGGGTTATATGCAGTATTACTGCATAGGCTAAAGGGGATTGACCCTTTCACAAGTAAGTTCTGGCTACCTGTAATGGTTCACCCAGAGCATGTTCTCTTAGCATGAGGCCACAGCATTTTTGGGATGCGCTGTATGTTGTGGGAAGAATAATCAGTAGAGGGGTTTGGTGACTCAATAGAATTAAAGTTGATTCTCACACTATGTTAAAAGCTCACTTGGTGGGCCTGTACTTGCAAAAAGGTTAAGCATGTACAGTTGTAACTGGAGGTTTAGATAGACCATTGTCAAATTAATCTTGGTTCCATCTTTCCAGAGAATCCTGTCCCAGACAGGACTTTTTTAGATAGCCCTTGAATTAAAGCTGAAAGCCTACATCACATCTCCACATCTGCTTCATTTCAGATCCATTGAGGTGGTGTACAAAGGAAATGACAAAATCTGTGTCACTGTCCACATACTTATGGACTGGACTATATGTAGACAGAGAGAGATGCAGAGAAAGAGAGAGAGAGAGAGAGAGAGAGAGAGAGAGAAATGCACTAAAGGCTATCATGCTTTTCCAGTCTGCTCCTGATGGGACGTTACTTGTTGATCCATGTAATTACTGTGAGATGGCCAACTAGCTTCTCTCTGAAGCTGCTTCCCAAGGGTTGTTTCCAAACCACACCTTCCCTTACTGCCAAACTCCGAGCAGCGGTTTATGAGGACGGCTGTGCAGCAAGCCTGCATGTGTGTGTGTGATAATGTCATGAGAGAGCATGTGTGTGTGTCCCTGTGTGTGCTATCAGCACAGCAGGGGTATGAAATATCAGTGCTCTGCTGTCAGAGATATTTCCCTTAGCCTGTCACACTGCTTGCAAAACTAACACACACACACACACACACACACACACACACTCACTTACAACATAGTTGTTTTCCCTTGTGATTTCCCTTGTGTGAGCCTACATATTACTGCTGATACAGTATAAAGCCATTTGCATACCCATAAGTCCTCAGCCAGTACCCACTCTAAACCCACACTGTGCTTATGTACGCTTCAACGTTATCATATCATCATCAGGTTCAGGAGGAAGCACTGGGGTACGTCATGCACGATTTCTTCATTTTAGTGGTTAACCCCTTAACACTCCAAAGTCCATTACACACTAAGGTGTATTATTTAGTAACAGACTTCAGTACAAACTGGTGGGGCTATTCTTTGGTAATAGAAGCCAGTTTTCATTTCATTTTAATCCCAACAAAAAAGTGAAGGCACATCTCCAAAAGTGGTGGGGATTTACAATTTTATATAATTTTCTATTTCTATTTTTTTTTCAGTTCAAATATATGATGAAATAATTGTTAGTATGTCTTTATTTATTTATCCATTATTAATGTATTAGTTTACAGTTCTTTAAGTGTAAGTCAAAACATATTCCTTATTAAGTGCTTAGTCATTAGTAACTGAGGACACTGGTAATTTAGCTTCTTTATAGCTTTATTTATTATGAGACTGTCATTGACCTGATGAGTTCACACTGATCAGTATATTAATATTTAGTTGCAGAACACTAGAACACTGTTTATACCAAGGACATCAACATTTCAAGAGAAGTGAATTTCTGTCTTTTCAGAGCTTTTCTTAAATAAAAAGAACCAAGATTTGTTGTAAGGAGAAGGACTCTCTGCCTGTAGGAGTGTAAAGGTATAATATAACTGTCTCAGGAAGTATCACAGTTTTGAGGTACACAGTATCCAACAGTTCTTCTCCTTCTTCTTGTCATTTCCCTTCCTCTTCTTCTTGTCCTACTTCTTGACCTTTTTCATTTTCTTCTTAATCTTGTCTTTTTCCTTCTTCTTCTTTGTCTTGTTGTCCTTCTCCGTCTTTTAATAGTCAGACTTATTTACCCTTAAAGAAATAAAAACAATTTCCTTTAGACAAAAGTTTTATGCATTTTTTTTAAAGTAAAGTCTGAAAATACATTAAATAAATAAATGAATAAGCTGCACATTAGGTGAAGCGTTTCTGAACTATTTCAGGCTAATTATTTTTATTTTAGATTAATCTGCTGATTTTCTTCTTCATTAATCAATAAATTGTTTGGTTTGATTCTCTATTCAGTTGCATTTCTTTCAAACCAGTATTAAGCAAATGTAACTTGGCATTAAACTATTCTATTTTCTAAGCCCCACATGTAAAGGAGCTTATTTATATTAAACTGTTGTAATTTTTGTAGTCCAATTATGCTTGGAAAACACCTGACAAGTCAGTAAATAACTCTTGCCCCTTAATTTTATGCATGGCTATTCTGTTTGAGTTAATCAGTTAAAGTTGTCATATGGATCCTAATAGTGTTCGGCAGTGACCTTGTAGTACAGCATTGTTGTTTCCGTAACAGCACTGAAAGCTTAAGTGTGGGGAATACGATGCAGCAATTGTATGATACCTTCACACAACCACCCAAAGATTGTGAAGGTGTGAGAAATAGGTAGATGTCATGATGCATGATGATAAAGACTGTATTTTTACAAAGACTGTATTATACATATGCTGTACATCACCTAAAGCACAGCTGTGAAACAAACAAGCTATACGCACCAGTCATCTATATTACATGCTTAACTGACAGCAGTCCTGTAAATGGCATCTATTAGTAGCATAGCATATATACAGTATATAGTAGAAAAGGAAAAAGTTGAACACTTCTGCATTTGTTACAGCAGGTGCAGATCAGGCCGTTCTAGCAGGTTTAGCCCAATAGCAGACCACAAAATGCATAAAGAACTCCAAGACTGTCTCTGACAAACCGAAAATGTCATCACAGGGCCTACAGGTAGCGCTTGTCACAGTTGGTGTCAAAGTACAGCATCTACCATCAGAAAGAGACCAAACTAGTCTGTATGGAGGAAACCCTAGCTGTCTAAAAACCATCAGGGCAGGTCTAAAGTTAGCCCGAGAACATCTAGACGAAGACCAGGACTTCTGGAACAGTTTGTTCTGGACATGTCAATCTTGAGTGACCTGTAAAGCTTTTTTGTATTGTAAGTTTGTATTACAGTAGTGCTTTACAGGCAGTATAAGAAGTCCTTTTTGTAACGTGGAATGTTTTTTTAATGCCCTGCAGAGTTTGACTCATTGAACATGAATTCAGCTGAATAAAAAAATCAGCTCCTTTCACAAGCCTTTCCATGTTCTTATAGGAGCTAATGCACTTAAGTCCTATAATCATTCATTCCGTCTTCTGCTTTGTTTATCTAACCCCCAGAGCATGTTTCTGGAAGCCTGTATTTCTTTCATGATCATGTTTGTTCCTAATAGTACCTTTGGAATATCCCACAATGTATTGTTTTCTAATTTGGCTGTTTTTTGATGGATTGATGTCGAACCTGTGCCTGGAGGCATGAAATTGATTTGTTGCAGTTCAAGTGCATTGAATTCGGAAGGCATCATTTGCATTTTGGAGGCAGGATACCTAACATAGAGCTATTTGAGTGCCATGGAAGCATTTTGCTCTGCATTATACAGCGATCAGCCTAGCTAGTTTGTTCTGGCTGTCATTATGAATAAAATGGTGTTATTTCAGAACCTTTTAGCACCCTTCATGATAAATGGACCATCAGAAGTGATACAGAATTACTCGAAGTGAAATACATCAATGTGTGTTAAAGTTAAGATACAGAGATTTTAGAGATACAGAGATGTTTTAGTGGTTCGTCTGTATGGTCTTTAGTGCTTTAGTGCTCTTTCTCACTTTAGGAAACAGGAACAGGCAGCATGAGAGACATTCAATACTGAACAGGCTCTCAATATTGCTTTATTCAGCATCAAAGGAAGTATGGTTTTGACCTTCAGACCCAGAGTCCTCCAGATGTGTGTGCGTACGTGTGTGTCCGTGAGAATAAGCCTTCATGGTAATTAATGTATTCTTCTGTAGTCATTGTGTAGCCTTTATTGGCAAGGTCCAATTAGAACAGGATTATAGAAAGTTGATGATATTGCGGCATATGCGGCATATACAGGAGGACAGCAAGCAAGGGGGACGTATACAAACACACGCAATAAACTTTCTTTTGTGCAGTGGCCAGGTGTGAGGTCGTGCATAAGTCCCACATTGCCCACAAGTCCCACATTGCTTTCATGCTAACACCTTGTATCTCCACAATGACAGCTTTACAGGAGAAGGAAAAAAGTCAGTGTCGATGTGAATAACCTTTAACTTGGTAAATAAGTACCTTTTTTATATTTCGTGAATTGGCTCAAAATATAAACGTAAATATTCTATATATACACAAAGTATTGAGACACACCTCGTAATCATTGAATTCAGGTGTCTCATTCAGTCCAGTTGCCACAGGTGTGTAAAATCAAGCATCTAGCCATGCAGTCTGCCTTTACTAACATTAGTGAAAGAAGGGTGGTTCTCACTCTAAGAGTCTCAGCGTGGTGCTGTAATAGGGGCCACCGCTGCAACAACAAGTCATTTGGTAAAATTTCTTCCGTTCAGATATTCCACCATCAACTGTGAGTGCTGTTATTGAAATGTGGAAGCATTTAGGAACCACAGCAACTCGGCCACAAAGTGGCAGACCATGTAAAGTTTCAGTTTGCATAAAAGTCTCCAACCTCCTCTGGCATTAACATCAGCATAAAAGCTCTGTGCTGGAATGGCACATGGTGTGGGTTTGCAAGCCTGAGCTAGTTTGAAGAACAAATCTTGGTTCCAGATTTCTCCTGAATGCCTTTATCAAACATTGTGATTAAAGGATGATAACTATAAATAATACTAGACTCTCGCCAGGAGAGCTTTGGGGATGCTTTAATGAACACAGTTATGTAAATCTACCACTTTTTGTATTAATGTTACCTATATTTATACTAATATTAGTGTTTTACAGAGCAAATAAACACTTACTGCAAATGTAAATGCCGCAAACTATATATATATATATATATATATATATATATATATATATATATATATATATATATATATATATATATATATAGGTCCTGAAGCGTGGCCCTGTATTTCATTAGATTTCCTACAACATGAAAACATTTAGGCATTTAGAAAATCTGCAAAACACACACACATACACTTCATTTTCTGTGTTCTGTGTCGGACAGGCAGGACAGGCGAGCTGATTGAAAGCAGGCTGCATTATTCAAAGCTTCCTCAGCTCCATGCTGCGAGTGAACTGACTCTGAATCTCAATCTGCCTCCATAGTTTCCGCACCGTGGCGCTTTGCTTTGTTCCGTCCCAGAACAGTTCAACTTCATGATCATGAATATGTATAAAGAAGTGAGATTAACATAAGGCACATTTTATGCTCCAGCTCGCTGTGTTTTTGCTCTCAGGAATAATGCTGGATTGACTGCAAGCTTGCAAACAAACAGTGTCTGTACCATAAGGGACTTGGGAAAAAGCTTTGTTTTTAATCACTCTCCACAGTGGCCCTGTCTTTTCTGCATGCATTATTGGTCTTCTGCATACATTAGATTTATTTCATTATTTTTTCTGATCTACACTTTTCTGAAAATAAAGGTGCTGTAAACGGTTCTTTGAGCGAAACCATGGAAGAACCACTTTTAGTTCCATAAAGGACCTAAATAATTTTTCTAAAAGTTTTGTGTGTCTGTGAAGAACCTGTTGAAGGCTTAAAGAACCTTCTCTTGATCTAACGATTCTTTACCTAAGGTTCTTCACACTCACACCTCTTTTACAAACATGGTTCTGTAGGGGAACAAAAGCTGAGTAATAAAGCCACAAGAAAAGACATAGTTTTAGCATCTGCAGGTCGTTGACCTATCCATGCTCCATTTTAGCAAGTTCCCGTTCAGCCTAATGAGAACCTAATATACAATAGAGACAGGCAGTGTGGCAAATTTTGTTATTTGAGTATCATATCTGGTATATATTTGGTTGAGCAGTATAGCCTGTTAACCAACATAGATCTAACAAATCAGTAAATAAAAAAGACCAAACTCAGGCAAAGCCCACAGGTCTGCTTTTTAGATGATAGCACTGGTAATGGGAGGCAAAAATGTAAGAATCTTTTGTATTCAAAAGCAGTCAGGAGAAATGAGTATGTGTCGGATGAAGAACAAAGACTGCCTCTCCAGAGAGGTTAATGAGGTTGCTGATGCGGACATGTCATCTTCAACACAAGGCCTATTCTCCTCAGTGGACAATGTGCTCAGAAGAAAGCTTGTCAGAGATATAGATACTAGTTAGCAAAGGGCTGCACTGCAGTATCTGTGCATTTTTAGTCACCTAACACTGTGTTCTTGGGAACATGCTAATGATAAGGCATTCATGGTTCATGTGTGACTGGTGTGGCATAGTGGGTAACAACCTGCCTTCCCTGGTGAACAGGTGTTGATTTGCCTGACTGGGTAAGCTCTGCACTCTCACAAATAAGGGTCCTTGGGCAAGACACATAACACTATATTTGCCTACCTGTGTAACATAGTTAAAATGCAAGTTCTGTGTAAGAGTGTCAGCTCTTCTGGAGAGCATTCCAAGTGATGGGGGGAATCCTAATGAGTGGATTTAGGAAACTGACATGTACAAACTGGGGTAAAAAATGGGGTAAATGTCCAAAATGGGGTAAAAATAAAAAAAGAGTGTCAGCTAATAACCATCCAGTGATTTCTGGTACCTATGCAAATCTATAGGTTAGAGTTCTAAGTACTAGGGCTGCGTTTTGGCAAGAACCTGCCGATATTATACTTATTTTGATACAGGGGATATGAATCTGAATATTGCAATACTCCCAGATAGCATTCCCATGTGTGACCTCTATGCTTAGCCCAAATGGGAACCAGAAAGTTTTGACCATGGGTCACTTGTTGGCCCCAAATTTGGATGCCCACCGGGGTCAGTAACAGGACCAAGAGTGGTTAAACATGGGTCCCATTGGCAAACCATATCACATTGTGAGATTATGGTGGGCTGCAATGACGGAAATGGGCTCATTTGGGAATCCTTACTGGGTCCCAGTAACAGCACATGTTCACACCCACTCAGAGTATATGCCCACCTGGAACCCATCTGGCGTTCTACGTTCCACGTATGTGGGCTCTACATGAGCATATTGACTGGGCTATAAGCAAAGTGATATTTTTTAAATCAAATTTTAGGAAAGCTGTCAGAGCATAAAAACACAAAACAAAAAATGTACCACCAATCTTAGCATGTAAACTATTAAAAATGTATACTGCATTCTTTAGAATCAATACAGTATTGCAAAATATAATATCACAATACTTAGATATATTGATATTTTCTTACACCCCTAGTTGCTACACCATGGTTTTTGGTGCTAGACTCTGGTGTTGTAACTGTTTGAAGTTAGGCATCATTGAATTCAAAATGACTTTTTGATTTCCCACTATGCTAACATTAGCTTAACAGAAAAATGAAATGCTTCCAATCTATTTTAACAGTGTGACCGGATTTCCCATCAGGCTGTATTTTAGTCAAAGGCCATACAGGCCAAACCAGTGTATTTATATTCTTCCTTAGACCTTCTTAATCAATCTCTACATTTTTAGCCATTTATTTTCCTTTCATCCCTTTGCCCCTCTCTCCTTCCCTCTCTCCTTCCTTCACTCCCTCCTCCTGACCCTCAAATTAGAAATGAAACCCCATTATGGTCACAGTCAGAGCCTGCTTGTGTTTTGCATCCGTCTGCGCTCACCTCATCTTATTAACAAGTGTAGGACAGACTGTCATTAAACCGAATATCCACCTCCAACATCTTTTGGCTAATGTAAACACAGTGGACGCATCTCGACAGGAATTACCCCCTAATGGGATAAATTAGCACGGATGCTAGCCAGAGCTGGGTGAGGAATTACGCTGATGCTGGCAGGCAAGGGACCGGGCCCCACAGGACGAGGCCAAAGGGAATTCACGGCCTTTCATAATGAGCTACCCGCTCTCAGTCGAGCAGCCGACCCAAGGTCCTGACCCATTTCAGTCACCTCAGATATCATAGCTGCGATTTAGAATGCAGTGGGAGGGTGAAGGAGAGAGCAAGAGAGAGTGGGAGATAAAAAAAGAAGAAGGATGGGTGAGGTAATTATCTATGGTATACGTAGCTAGCATGCAGTAATAGAATAGAAGAACCATATGACCAGCTTAGTATGGGCCGATAAAACAAAGGTAAGCTAAAGTCTAAGTCTAAGCTAAAGAACCAAATAGAGATCCCCTGCTGGATCCCCTTTCCGAGGCTGTGCATGTGACGTGAGTATATAAATACTTGTGATGTGACCAGAAAAACTCCTGCGAAAACTTACCAGACCTCTCTCTTTTTATGAAATGAATTTGTTAGGCTTTTGCAGGGATGGTCACAAAGCACACTGATACCACATATTACAATACTCCGCCCTCCCCACTCAGAAAGACTGCTACTTTCAATGGACATGTCAAGATCTTTAGGACTGCTGCTTGAACTTGTTTAACTTGTTGTATGAACTTTTGTTAGCTAGCTTAACTTAAAACCAGAAGTTAAAAGAACAAGAACTTGACTTTTAATTCAATTAAACTAATACTTTTCATGCAACAACTTTACTAAATTTTTTTACGAACTTGGCCAGAAATCAGCAAAATAACTGTTAATAACAGTGTCGTATTCTGATTTATTTAGTCATGTCAAACTAATCATTTTCATATATGTCTAACTTACATTACTAACATTAATATACTAGCTTGCTAATTAGAAAGCTAAGACCTACACAACTATGCTAGCTTGCTGATTAACAAACTAAGGGGTACACAGGTAGCAACAATAACCTGTACTTCAGGTTTTCAAGATATGGGATGTACCTAGAACATGGAAAATAGACTAATAACATTAGTACCACTGACAGGTCAAGTGGAAGCAGATGAATTTGAGACACTTTACCAAATTATGATGGCTGGGCAGCTGGGTGTTCACAGTATGCAGTCGTCAGTACCAATAAAAAGTAGTCCAAGAAAGGGCAGTTAGTGAACTGGCGACAGAGTCATAGGTACCTATGGCTCATTGATGTGATTTGTGGGGGCTCCACTTGTCCTGGTGACAGATACTTCAGGGCACACTCTGAGGTCTTGTGGAGTCCATGCCTCCAATGATTAGATATGCTGTGGTGGCACAAGAGGGCCCTACTCAATATTAGGCAGGTGGTATTAATGGTAGTGCTGATTGGTGTATACAGCAGTAGGTGCTATGCAACTTTCACATTATGAGGCCAAGTCAAAAAGAGCAAGTAAAATAGCACTGACAGAAGTTATTTATGATATATACACATGCTATAGTCAGAAATGCACAATTTCTATTATATTATTTTGCATGATAGCAAGAACATATTACATTGCCCACTTCTTGCCATTGTTTCTGTGAGTGTGTGCTGAGCGAGTGTGGGTGTGAGCTTGCTAATCCCTCTACATTAGCCTTTGACCGTTGCTGGGCTGGCTGAAGGACAGTACAGATTACAGATATACCTTGATGAAGTAGCTGCACCTCTGAATCGATAGAAACCCTCTGTATTCAGAGAGAGTCAAAGACTCTCATACACAGCAGGACTAGGACGAGTTGCTGAAGCAAAGTTTTAGCATTTTGGAAAGATTGTTTTAATAGTACCCTGGTTTTCAGGTTTGAAGGGGGTATAAAATAAAGGCTTAATGATTAAAATTGACTAGATAACAGAATACCCTATATATACACTAATATTCATTTATTTAGAAACAAATTACCTTGTCTTTTAATAGTCTTTAGGAATTCGGTAGACAAGATTTGAGAAGAAATGGATGGACAACACGAACACCATGTCCACACTCGCCTCGATATTCATTAAAATGTAACAGAAAAGCAGAAGGGAAGCAGGTTGAGATACTATGGGATTAGTCTAGTGTAAAAGTGACTCTTTTATGCAGTGCCACAACCTTCTACTGTGATTTTGGCCAACGAATGCTTTAGCAGGGCAGCTCACAAAGAGCACATCAGACGAGGCAGTGGAGATTGGTCTCACAAAAGTCTTACAAAAAGCATTTCACAATGTGTTTAGTGTCTGACCTTTACGACGTGAAGGGGAAATACAAAATTAATTATTATTAGAGCTCCATTTGCAAGAGTTTAGCGAGTCACGAAGCAGAACGAAGCCTAAAGAGAAAGCCAGTGGAGTGTGAAACCACACTCAGAATAAAGGACAAGTCTCTATTGCATAAATGCTTTCGGGTGTAGTTAGTTAGGGGTGTAACGATACACATATTTTCAGGTTTGGAGTTTTGTTTTCCAGGCCAAGGTTTGATTAAAGCTTTGACAGCAAAATACTCTTCCACTAAAAACAGTCTAACAGTATGTGCAGAGCATAAGCCCCGCCCTCTCCTCCCATTTTACTCTAATGTGATGCAGTAGATTAGATCATATTAGTGGTGTCCACAAACAATACAAACAAGAGACTTGCGTAAGGGTCAGGAGAGTCTGAGTGGACTGAGGGGTGTATAATTGTAAATCTATAGTTTTCATATACATTGATCATCCATAACATTAAGACATGAAATTAATTGAAGGGCATGTCATTGATTTTCACATAACAGCGGCACCTGTCAAGGGGTGGGATACACATATTTGAGGGTTCTTGAGGGTCATGTGTTGGGAACAGGAAAACTGGGCAAATATAAGAATCAGTGACTAAGAAAGAGTGACTCTGACAAGGGCCAAGTTGTGATGGCTAGACAACTAGGTCAGAGCATCTCCTAAACGCTAGTGTCTTGAGGGTGTTCCCGGTATGCAGTGGTCAGAACAAAAGTGCTCCAATGAAAGCACAACCGGTGAACCGGCGAAAGGGCCGCCAAGACCCAAGTAATTGATACTCAATGGGAGTGAAGGCTAACCCATTTGGTCTGAAGCCGTAGAACAGCTACTGTACACAATTATGGCTGTCTTTTGGAGGCCTTGACAAGTCAGAGCTGTTTTGATGGCATGCCAGGGATTTGCAACATTAAGCAGGTGGTTTTATTGTTATGGCTTATCATTTGTTCAGCTTTTCATTGCTTTATTGTACTGTAATCCTAAAAAATAACCCTAAAGAGCGACCTTTCTCATTTCCTCAAAGTAACACTGATGTGGATGGTATGGATTTTGTGTTGATCAAGGGGATCCAATTAGACTCATCTGTATTTTTTTCTCTCTCTCTATCCAGTTCCATGGCTGCTTTGAAACCTTCAGGCCTGCTGGGATGCAGAATGTGGATCCTCTTCGCTCTCATCCACCTTACTATGGATCTGTCGTTGTGTGCTCCAGCAGGACAGAGTCTGCCGCTCAAGTTGCTGCCTCGATCAACGCCCCGCCTGCGGCCCCGCCCCCTACCAACCAGGGACGCGCCCAGCACCCAGCACTGGAGGACTCTGGGCACCTGGCAACGGGGCGTCCCACCTCCTCCTGTCCCATCACCTGGGTACCGAGGAGGAACAGGATTATGGGGGTTGGGGTCGAAACCACGGGCGCAGAGGCACAGGCGTCACCTTTGCGAGGGGTGCAGTTCGAAGTCCCGCCCCTCAGAGGGAGAGGATTCTCTGGAGTTCTTAGAGGGGAGTAAAGCCGATATCGTGCGCTATTTGTTGCGTTCACGGAGGCAGCTGAAATGGGATGACCAGGAAGGGAGGACCACCACAGTGGCCGGATTTATCGACTGGGGTCCAACGGGAACGGACGAGGGTCCAGAGTACGACGTTAAAGTGGTTCCTAACACCACAGCCACCACGAAAGCCTCCACCACTACCACCACAACAACTACTATCTCCACCACCACACGCAGCCCCCAAAGGACTTACGCGGTGGTCACAACCGCCCATCCCAGGAGGCTGAGCACCACACAGCCTACGGTTAACCTCGGGGTGACTGTAAAGCCACAAAAGCCATTTGGGGACACACCAGGTAAGACAGTACATGTTCACTATTTCTATACAGCGGTACAGCAAGTTCTAAACAGCTCTAAGGGCTTAGGATTGTGGGTTCAGTCCTCTCTCTGGTCACCATCTCTGAGGAGTTTGGTGTGTTCTCCCCATGTAGGTCTTCTCCAGGTACTGTGGTTTCTGCCCACCCCCTAAAAAGCACACATGGTATCACCCAATGATTCTGGCTATGCTCCTGACCAGGAAGAAGCAGATAAGAAGATGGATGGAGATGGTTCTTTTGGAACATTGATTTGTTGCTAAATGCCTATATTTGAATGGAAATGTCAAAAACCTACTCTACATAAAAAGCTTGCAGCGAGAGTAGTGATGCAAGTTATTGATGATTAGGATTCTAGAGAAGATCCTATGAAAAGCATTTTTTCAAGGTACATTAAACTACCTTTTACCTCACTTACAAAAACATAGTTACTTACAGAACCATACTTGGAAATGTTCTTAAGGAAAACAAGTGTTGTTCTTCTTTGTGCCTTTTTAATACAGATATCATACTTAAACCTTTCTTATTTCATCTACACCAATTAGCCACAACATTAGCACCACTGACAGGAGAGTGAAAACCGCCTTTATCTACAGTGGCATCTGTCAATGAATCTGATATATTAGGCAACAAGTGAACAGAAAGCAGGAAAAATGGACAAGTGTAAGAATCTGAGCCCCTTTGACAAGGGCCAGGTTGTGATGGCTAGACGATTGGGTCAGAATTTCTCGCAAAACATCAGACAGGTCTTGTGGGGTGTGCAGTGGTCAGTACTAACTAAAAGTGCTCCAAGAAAGAACAACCCATGAACTGGCGACAGGGTCATAGGCACCTAATGCTCATTGAGGAACACATTCAGAGGCATTATGGATTCCATGCCTTAAATGCTTAGATCCGTTGTGGTGGCACAAGGGGGACTTACTAAAAATTAGACAGCTGGTGCTAATGTTATGGCTGATCAGTGTATATATCTGTTTGTTTTGATCAGTAAATCATCCAGCGCCTTCAGTGTTTAGATGATGTGAATTGTTTTCATTGATTTCAAGCCCATTTTCAGATTCAGTCATGTAAGAGCTATAGTCTTTTTTCTCTCTGCTTGTTTTTTTTGGAGAGGAATTTGGGTGGAAATATAAAACATTCAGTTCACGTTGAGCTTTCTGTAGGAAGATGATCAGAGTTTTTGGATCTGCGTAGGAAATATGATGATCAGCCTCTCAGCTGCTGAAAGGCCTGGAATCTGTTGTACTTCTATATCAATTGTTGAGCAATTGCGAGGCTTGAGTCACCCGTATCTGTGAGTAGTGTTTTTCAGCCCTTTGGCTGTGGTTATATGATAGCCAGGCTGTTGAACCGCAGGTTCAGTGCCACCTCAGGAGATCTGTTATCATGGTCCATGGAACCTCTAAATATGGTGCATTGTCATGTGAGCTCAAGCACAAGAAAATGAATCAGCTGCCATTCTTGTGTGTTGCTGTTCTATTTGGGAAAAAGAAAATAGCAGCCGTTTTTCTCTGTGTACCATACGTTCTTACAGACCACAAATAAATACAATGTTTTGGATGAAATATGATTAAATTATTGCTCATCTGCACCGTTTGTTGGTCTTTACCATTGTTGGTCTTCGCCTCTTATTTTACACGGCAAATTGATGGTCCTGCTATGAGGTTGACCAGCTCTGCACATTAGGGCACCATCAATTACATTGAACTATGAGCAAATTAATATTAAGGTCTCCATAAAAGCAGATTCATGGTTAATAAAATAAGCCAGAGCAGTTTTATTTGTCTCCTGCAATGGCACATTCCTGTTCTAAGAAGTCTGCTTAAGCATATAGGTCTATATATACTGGCCACATGTATACTGAATACTGGATACTTATTTGGATACTAATAAGTGTCTTACTCATTAGTACAACTTTACATGGATATGTAGTGTGCTTTTATCTGTGGTGATAACTTTACATAATAAACACTGTGTACAGATACAGATAGCAAGGTAGAGACACATTATGGTATTTCTAAGGTGGAAAAACTGGTATACAACCAGTATAAATTACTAGTATATGACCAGTATTTATCTAAAAGGGGTCGACATTTATGCTAAAGCAGCTTCTCCAAAATATGAAGGGTATAGTATGTACATTTTTTATGTTTGCACAGTGCACTGCACCCATTGCAACCACCTAGCAACACCATAAGAACCACCTATTAATCTAGTGGTTAAACTTAGTTACACCAAAGCAACCAACAGGGATACCCTAGCAACCACCTAAAATACCATAGCAACCACTTAGCAACACCATACCAACCACCCGGCATCGACTTTACTCTGTCAAAACAAATGAAACACACATTACATATGAATATGCATAACTGGAGTGTATGAAAAGTGATTAAATTCATATTGGAAAACTGGTGAATTAGTACTGTACTGTATTTGATTTTAAATAATGTTAAAGTTGGCAAATATTCAACTGAAAACCTGTGCACTCCTACAAGCTTCATGTTCGATGGAGCTCAAGTTTAAATATAAACAAATACCAACACATACAAAGTCTAGCACACTAAAGTGCCATATTTTGTATGTGTTTATATTCTGTATGTTACCTTGAAGGCACCACATTTTTGCACACATTCTTTTCCTTGCTTTCTTTTTTTCTCTGAGGTCTATTTATGATGTATTTTAAGTTTGCGCAACAAAAACATAATCTATTTTTACATGACCACCCCCCTATTGCCCTTCTTCACCTTGAAAACAGAATCTTATTGTGACTAATTTCTGCAGATAATATAAATGTTGTGGTTGGCTGTCCAGTATTGTTCCTCATCTATGTGAATCCCTCATTTAGATACCAGATTCTCTTTAATTTCTCACTCCTCAACAATGTTCATGTTGTTTTGCACTCTTACTCTCACACACTGGGTTACACTGACCCAGCATCATATGAATAACCCAACAGTTGGATCATAAGAATAAGCTAATGATTAAGCTAATGGTGTGGGGGGGGGGGGTGGACATATTTTTACAATACAAATACTTATCTGATAACAATTATTTATTCTTTAAAATGATAAATGATAAAGTTAATTTCCAGTTAACTGTTTCTCATAAAACCTATTAGCAAGCTATCATTGGCTTATCCTATCAGTCACACAACAACAGGAATATATAATACATATAATGCAAATGTTTACATAATGATTTGTCAGTGCTATTCTGAAGCAAAAGCTATTAAGCCAAATCTCCTCTAATCAGTTTCCTAAAGTGCTGTTAATTATTTTAACAGACTTCTTTAGGAGCTGTTAATTACAGTTATTAATGCTGATAATTACTTAGAACCCATTGGCTGGGTTGTTGCTGTGACATAGCCAGTAATCCAGCTGCTGGGATAGACAATAACTACTCAGTACCAATTTCTAAATCACCCAGCGACGTAGGCTAGCATGTAGGTAGAACATCAGATTTTAGTGTATGTATGCATTGGTGAATGGTGAATCAATTTATCAGTAAATATTTTGCAGTATTATATAAACCCATATAAATAGCTGTGTGTCTGGTGTCATCTGAACCTCGGACAAGCTGTACCTTTTGCTCATTTCTGTGCAGGTACTTACAGAGTGACTCCAAAACTCCAGAATGAGAAATAACACAAGACAGTGACTCAGAAAGGCTGTCTGTGATTAAATGTTGACTTGTATCTCTTGTCACTTTCTGGATTTGTCTTTAATTCTGTATATTGGCCTGCTGCGTTTGTCTGCCTTATTCATATAGGGGGAAAAAAGCACATCCTGCCTCGAGGCACACCATAATTACCCAGTGCAGAACAGAAGCTGAGTTTCCTGATGAAACAAAAGCCCCGTCAAGGTGATTCCCATCCGGTTTCTCATTCTGGGGGCATTTCAGGCTAATCTGGCCTGGCCAAAAAAAAACAAAAACGGATGTGCCAATATCAAACCACTTTATCACAGGACCGTAGCAAGCTAAGCAAGGTTGACCATATTGCTCATTATGTGTTAGCACTGCAGTTAAGCTAGGATGTACTGCACTGCTGAGTGGATTAACAAAAAGAGGCGCTAATTAGTAATTATGAGCAACTTTGTGTTGCTAGGGTTGGCTAGTTTAGCGTGTTATTTACTTTCATGGACATTAACACAGTTGCAGCTTTGGAATGAGCATATGACCAGTGCAGTATACACCTCTGTTTGTTTGGCTCACAGGGCTTTTTTATAGAAGCCTGCTTTTCAAAAGAGAGTCAAAGGTAAGGGTTTTAGCCTTCTCAGTTTTACAATTTCTCATAAGGTAACAATTTTGACGTGAGGTATTACTCTTTGAGAAGGGGGTGATTATTTCAGCATAATAACTCACTCTTTTGATATAAAACATACATTATTTTGGCATGTATTGCACGGTGTAATAAATCATTCCAAAACATATCTTAATGCTAAATTGTAAATTTAATGCTGTATTGTAAATTGTTTGATTTGGAACTAGGGGTGCCCATATTTTATCATATCGTGATCAATTATGTTATCATGGTACACAATAAGCTTTTTCCAAGCATATCGAGGATATTGTCTCAACAACACTGATTGACTGCACATTTCATTACAAACTGTGTAATTAGTCTGGTTTAATTGGACAGAGTGCAGCACATTTTGATTAGAAACCACTGTACTCAGTACGGGAGAGTATTTGAATAGTAGCTTTAAAGACTCGGCCGCTACTGATGCATTTGTATTGTGTATCATGATAAATATTGTGCATCGTTAGAAGTGTCTTTAAATGTGGTGATATAATATTTTTACCATATCGCCCACCTCTACTTGGAACCGGTGGTGAGTGTGAACTCTCAGTGATATGCAGCTCATTAAAGCTTGGCAGTTACATCTCTGCAACGTAAACCATAGCGTTCACAAAATAACAGGTAGGCTCAATAATGCAGGCAATGCACAGCCACAAGAGTTTCTAAATGTGCTTTTATGAGTAGTCTTTTTATGAGTAGTAAAATCATTATTTACAGTTTTTTTCTTAAAGGTACCAAAGAATGAGCTTTTAGTGAGAATTACTGAGATTTTAAATGATTAAATAGAAGGTATGTTTCTTTGGTTGGTGTGATTTGGTTTAACAAGCCTATTTATATTCCTGTTATTTTGCCTTAGAATGAAACATGCTGATTTTCCTTGATGGTTTGCATGTGAAAAATTTGATTAGCACTGCTCTGATTGGCTGGTTTTTATAGCACCACAGTGGTTCACGCAGAAGTTCTAGCATAGCTAGCGTAAGTTCTAGCATAGCTAGCGTACTATAGCATAGCTTTGCTTTTTGCACTGTAACAAGAACGTTGTTTTGTTTAAATAATGGTATGGAAATGGTACGTTGCTTGCTTCCTGGATTATGCTTCACTATGATCACAAGGCCTGGTTTGGTCAGCAACCAACCACAGTGTTCTGATATCTAGCAGAGTCTGGTGGTGATGTGCTGTTCTCCAGTGTTACTGATGGACAGTCACACACACACACACACACATTTGTACATATTGTACATATGTACATTTATACATTCATGTTTAAGTAAAAACATTGTATTTTTTGGAAGTGGCTGTTGAGTTTGGCCACTTTGCAGCTTTAGGTATCAAAAGGATTTTGCTAGTGGGCTAAGTGTATAAAACTTTAGGGGCCATAAATATAAACAGTCAAGAATCGAACCATTTCACAGTCCTGTTTTGATTATTCCAGGTTTTCTTTTCAATGAAGACCCCCAAGGATATGAGGTTCACAGTTTGTCACTTCTATATACTGACCTCCATTATTCAACTATGCCAAGGTAAATACAGTTTTCTATTCCAGGGCACCTATAAGACACTGTGATACATGTACAATCTAGCCATAAGAGCTTAAAGCATGGTCTTACAGTCTGTGTTTATCCTTAGTTGTGGTTAATCCAGTATGTGCTTCATTTTAATAACCTCCTCCCAGTATTTTCTGCTTTGAGGGGGAAGCTCTAATAAGTGCATATGCAATGAGGCAAAAGTGCTAAAGAACAGTGACTGCCTCTTTGATCTCATTATGGGCGCTAAAGAGCTGCCGCACCTGTTTAGCAAGTCATGAGACACTTTTTAATGCCAAAACAGTGTTTGCGACAGGCCAACAAGCTCGTAAATCTGTGCCTATGCATTGTACTAGACTGCTCGTATAATGGAGGTCTGAAGTGCAGAACTGATTTTCTGATTTTTTTTTTCTTGCCCACTCCTGACTAGAAATAACAGTGTCATAAATGCTCTACATGAAATGTATCAGCTCTGTACTGCAGGCTGATACATTATGAGATGGAGATAACCTCTTAACACAATGGAGCTAATGGAGAAATATCACACAGTCAATTAAACAGCTAATGCAATTAAGCTTTTTTCTGAGTTGGAACTTTGCATAGATGTATCTAAGTGAATGCACACTGATTAACCACCCTTGTAGCTCATAGAAGAGCCCACACCAGTATAAAAAAGCTTTTTGAAATTGTCTAGTGCTACTGGAGACCTATTGTATCTGTTATCTAACAGTGTTAGACAGACATCCCTTCATGTTTTACAAGTTATATATCTTCTTATATGTTTAAAGAACCACAGTGAGAGGACACAAAGAGGACAAAAATGAAGACTAGAGAATAATAAAAATAAATAAATTACAATAAAAACAAGGCTATGCTATGGTATACTATGCTATGCTATTCTATGTGACATGTGATGTAAACCAGCCAAAATGACAGGGTTGTAAATAGGCTACTACGTATTCATCAAAGTACAAGTTAAAATACTGAATAAATGCATTGATGGTCATCCAGGCCACCTGAAAGGTATTTCTGTTCAGATGTTCTTAGCGGTCATTTAACACTCACCTCCTGCTAAACCATATGCAGAAAGTATATTAACTACACAATTTGCAATGGACCAACTCTTCCTGAATAAAGAAGCAGCTCTATTGGATTTCTAGGTTTTGGTAAATTATAAAATATTCTACATTTGAAGTTTGAAGTTAGTCTGCAGACGTATATCTGCAGAAACTATTTACGTAGGACACAGACATTGTAGAATTGAGACACATTACAGCATTGCATTAAACCAATGAGTAGGAAACAGTGTACAACTGTACAACGTCTCTCGCAAGCCAAGCCAAGTCAAGTCAGATTTATTTGTATAGCACTTTTTACAACTGTTGTCGTCACAAAGCAGCTTTACATAATTATAATTAATAAAAGACAGAAGGAAGAAATAATGTAAGAAGAAGAAATAATGTAAGCAAAGCAAAGAAACCCCAGGTCTAGCACCTCTGCTGGCTGGTTGCAGTATTTTTCAGTATATTTCAGTTTTATCTTATTGATGTACAGCCTTTCACAACAAATGTTCTCACAAGTTCAAGTTCAAGGCAAGGAAAAAAACGTGAGAAGTACGGAGACTGAAAAATGGAACTTGTCGTCCTCTGGTCGAGTATAATGTGTTGCTCTGCCCATCCCCAAATGTTTCAGTAACAAAACAGCCCATTTCCATCTCAGTTTTCTCCTCTTTCCAGTGTCTAATTCCAGCAGTTAGTTCTCCCACTGGTACATTTTTTATTTTACCCCAGAAATCAGTTTATCGTAAGAAGGCATCACAGAATACACTAGGCCTGAAACAACCTCTAGGGTTAAACTGCACATTTTGAATACAGCTGTGTTCCAACACAATCCTACCTTTAGTGTTGAAACAGAAACAGTTCAGTTTTGGAGCGCAGTGACATCACAGCTGCTACAGTGCTGATTCCAGCCATTTTCACCAGGGAAGACCCCAAAAGACAGCTGCTGACACTGCCATTTAATCAACATTCAAGGCCACTTTAAATTGCATACATCCCTTTTCCTGCTGAACTCCGCCTGTTTTTGTGTCTCCAAGGCCTCGGCGGCAGTGCGACTGTGTGCAGTTTTACTGCATTCAAGCCTCTTCCTCCCCCCCCCAAAGACACCATCTGCCAAATCACAGCACAGGGATATTTCATGTTTGATCCAAGCGTTTGATTCCGAGATGTGACAACCTTGACTTGGTGACTTTCTTGTCACAGCGTGAGTTATGCTTTACACTGATCCAGCATGACTCAGCTATTTCCTATGTTGGAGGGGGGGGTCATATGGGAGTAGGTGTATGGCAGCGACTGTGTGGATGGATGTGTATGTGTGTGGGGCTAAATGTGTGACTTATAGCTCAGTAATGTCCAGCTTCTGCAGTCTTTAATGGCAAAGCTAGTGTTGTGGATCCTCCCAGATGGAGGTGTCAGGCTGGGATGATTTAAAGCTCACACATACCTGCTGCTCTTCACCGCAGGCTTGTTATCACACTTCAGGGAATATAGGCTAATCACTAATGCCTTATTTGATGGCTACCGCATATGGATATTCAATGCAAAAGCATTAAATAACTAATTAAAAAAGCAAAACTTGAGTATTTCTGAACAGCTTATGTCAAGTCAAATAAATAGCTTTGATAAACATGAACTATTTTAATAAATATTTTATCATTGTCATGCAAAAAACTTGTTTTTCCATAGATGTCATTTACATTGTTTCAACATCATGATGAATGGACCAATGAAAGGGCTCCAAAATTTCTTAGAAATCATGTATTTTGCATTGACTTCCATTGAAAGTTAAGAAGGTTTTTCACTTCTCCTGGAAAGTTGCCATATTGCTGGTGTCCGACTCGACAGCTGAAAGCTTTTCTTTAAAGCAGCATTATGCAATAATTAGTTTAATAATTAATTTTGTGCTCTTGGGCGCACCCTTCAGTTGAGGAGTGTAATTCACTTTTAAATCACTGCTGTAAATAAAAATGGTGCTTTGAGCACCCCCTTATGGACAGTTGTTGACAAACTGAGAGATATAGTAATGTTACAGAAATCTACACAAATGTGACCCGGATTGTGTACAAGAGGTCTCGACTCTTGTGGCACTTGACCAAAGTTGTTTAGTGCAGTAGCTGAATTCTGGCTGTTACAGTCAATGTACCATCCACTGAAGCAAATGTTGCTTTAATTAATGGTTTAAATACTGATTAAATATTACTGTCTAAATATTATTCAGTGCTTGTACATTTGTTTTTAAAGCAGCGTTATGGGAAGACTGGAATTGTTGCCCTACAGTTTTACTCCACTGCCGTAAATACAAATCTGGATTTGAGTTCCCCCTCATGAACAGCTGTACACATGCATTTGTTTGCAAGTGGAGGTGAGAAAAGTGAGAGAATCATGGTAACTGTAGACTAATATTACAGGATTTTGCATAAATATGACTCATGAGTTCTGGGAAGAGGGCATGTGCAGCACCACCGACGTTACATCAAATCTTTCCGGCCTGGACTGCCAATGACAGAGACACCATTGTCCGTATTTTAGTCAGTGAAGCTTTGAAATGATTTTAAGCTGCTATTTTAAGGTGAAATTGCTACATAATGTAAGTCTGAATATTATGTTCCAGTCCAATTTTTTTGTCAAATACAGCTTTCTCTTATAAAGCCCCCCAATCTGGAATTAATGTCTTAATGTCATATTTGCTATATTCTCATAATTCAATAATGTATTTTTATTTATTTATTTTTATTCCTGTTTTGTTTTTTTGTTGTGCTGGTCAGTGTCCACCAGAGGAAGGGGTGGGTTCCCCTTTCGAGTCTTGGCTCCTTTCAAGGTTTCTTTCTCTTGATCTGAGAGAGTTTATCCTTGCCACTGTCACTACTAGCTTGCTCAAAAGAGGCTCGGACCCGGATCTCTGTAAAGCTGCTTTGTGACAACATTGGTTGTGAAAAGCGCAATAGAAATAAATTTAAACTGAATTGAATTGAACACAGTCCTATACAGAACAACAAACTGGTAACAACAAGCTGTTACCAGTTCCCAGGTAATCAAACACCTTGTTCACAAGAAGTACAATTCTGCACAAATCTGACCTGGATTGTGCTTAGAAATGAATGATAATGGTAAATGGCTAAAAGTGAATTAGAGTGAGTCTATTCTATTCTAAAATCTTGACGAAATCTGGTGAAATTATGTTTTGACATCATGATGACTCCGTGGGGGGATATGCTACTCCTAATGAAGGGTGCTCAGTAGCCGGATGAGAATTATCATAATTACTGTAGCTCTGATAATGTCCTCTCCGCAGTCTACTTAAATGATCCTCCCATGTACAAATCTTCTTCTAACATCCAGAATACATTTCTGATGAACATCCAGGAACAAGTCCTGTTCCTACTGCTGCAAAAAAACCTTTCTTGACCTTCAAGAATACTTTAGTGAAGGCAGTAGTCCTGTACAGAATCACGACAACTGAAACAGACATTTGTGGCTCTTTCTTTGGTTAAATTGTCATTCAAGTACAAGGAAAACATCTTATAGATGCTTCTGTTAAGCGAAAACCTTTAGAAAATGTTTTTTATAAAGCTTAGGTTCATCCCAAATACCATATTTTGCGCTCTAAAGCTTTCAGATGAACAAATAAATCACGATTAGGCAGCATTTAACTAAGCTATAAGCCCACCTCCACTCTTTTTTCATGTTCTTAAAAAGAACTTCTGGTCTTGTTTACGACTTGACCAGAAATGGGACTGCCTTTGAGAAAATGTAAGCTGAGGGGGCTGTAGTGGCGGGAACACAATAGCACTGTTTGGCTGCAAAAAACAGTTTAGGTCACCGTTCAGCTTCCAACATTCAAGTGGACCAGACTGGTGGACTGATCTCTCTGTCTGCACTGGTTTCAGCACTGAAATCTCCTGTGGTTCTGCTTTTTTTGGTGGTGGCACTGTGGTCTCCTCATCTCCGTGGCTTGCTGCCGGCTCAGTTGCAACTATTCTCCAAGCAAAGTGTGTGTTGTGCCACTGTGGTTGGCCAAATAGCATATTTAGCACCTTGCTTTTGTCTTGTCAAAAATTAATTTACATTGTTCCCACACAGCTGAGCTCTTCAGCGTTTTGCCCTTTCTTTAATGCAGCCAGCGTGAACTGAAGAGCGATGCTCGCTGCTGTGAGAGCGGGAGTCAGGCACCCGAGGTGAGGCGGTGTATGCTCCATTTCCACATTTAGCCCCCAGATTTTAAACCCAAATACCTACCCAGCGAACGGACATCTGAATAGTCCAAAAGTATTGGGACACCGGCTCATTCATTGTTTCCTCTAAAAACAGGCTGCTTTTGTTGGAGTTGTTTGTTACTGTCTCAGGTGTCCAGGGAGGGCTTTCTACTGAAGCAGTATTGGAGCATTGCTGTGAGGAATTGATTGCATTGTCAGGTTGTTGGATGGTTACCACCCCACCTCATCCCTAACTCCTCAGCTCATCCCAAAAGTGTGTGTGTGTGTATGTGTGCATTGGCACAAAGCAGCTGAATGTGTTCATTAGAAGGGGTGTCCACAAACATTTGACAAAGAGGATATGTTACTTTTTTTTCAAAGCTGAAAAAATAAACATGAAAAATTGGAAAATAAGGTTTGATATGACAGAGATGTCATATCAGTTTCCATTAGCATTTTACCGCGAACAGAGCTTATCCGTAAATCTAGACACAGATTGCTTTAGTGCAATTTAGTCCAAATCTGTGTAAAGGAGATGATTCCAGCGTGTTCCATGGAGCTCATAATTCTGAATCCTCTTCCTGACAGGCATGTCAGAGTCACTGCAGGAGCCCCTGAGGAACAGTTCGTCTTGTCATTGTGAAATATTCAATACATTATGTCAGAAATAGACTCTCTTTACAAGGTACCAATCTGGGCGAGCAGGAATAGTGTATGAATACATAAATACAGGGAGGAATACAGGAATACGGGGTCATCTCACACAGTTTGATGGGCTCACAGGGCAGCGTAGAAGAAGGAAATATGAAGAAGCTTCATGCAGGGCGGCTTCATTTTCTGTAAAGTAATACAATCACAGTCGCTTGAGCAAGAGTCTGACCACCTCTCCCACACAGGAAACTTCTCTGTACAGTGATTGAATTATGCAGTGCTGCCTTTGACATTGGGGGGAAAGAGGCATTTAGAATAATTGCCTTTGATCCCCCACCTATCTCCCTTTCTGCTCCCCCCCCCTTTCTGTGTGTGTCCCTATGTCTCTCTCTCTCTCTTGCTCCCTTATTCCTCCCCAGTAAGTGTTTTGGATTGCCATAGCTCAGTGGAAATCAAGTGAGATTGACACTTTGACATCACCGTTAATTGGCAATTGCGAGGCATCAGCGGGTGCAATAAGAGGCTTCCACTAGCCAGGTGGAGAGCGTAGGAGGACGGAATAGAGAAAGAAGAAAGAAGGAGTGGAGGAGGATGAGGAGAGAGAGACATAGACCGAGAGAGAGTGAGAGAGAGAGAGAGAAAAGATGATAGAGGTTAACATTCAAAGAAAGCAAAGCCCTTCCTTCCTTTCCACTCCTGCCATAAAGCGAGAAGCAGAGGCTGGATGCTTTTGGTTCTTGGCCGTCTGCTAGTTGGCAAGATTTCTATCTGCTCCGCTTTCTTCTGCAAATGGAAAAGGGAGCTTTTCAAGAGTTACCATCCATATACCCAGAGAAAACAGATAAGCAGGGTTTTCAAATGGGAAGTTGTTTTTTATAGGGAGTGGTGGCTCACACAGACACACACATGTGCACGCACACACACACATTTTAACTGTCAAAAGAAAACACATTTAAAAAGCCAGTTGCTTTTTACATTGTGTTTTATGATGAATGGGCTAATAGAAAATGTTACATAAGCAATAAAAAGTGTTACAGACGCAGAAGAAATTGTTGTATTAACAATAAAAATGGGTATAACATCAATAAAGATGGTTACATAAACAGTAGAAATTGTTACATAAACAACAGAAATGGTTCAATTAACAATAGAAATGGTTACATGAGCAATAAAAAGTGTTACAGAAGCAAAATAAATGGTTGCATTAAAAATATAAAAATGGCTATAATATCAATAAAGATGGTTATGTAAACAAAATAGGGGGTGATAAACAATAGAAATGGTAACATTAACAGTAAAAAGGTTCAAAATACTTCTTAACCCCCCCCCCACACACACACACACACTTCAAATGAGCTGCCACTATTCATTATTAATAATAATAATTAATTATTTAATTTATTGGAGACCCCCAGCAAAGGTCCAGTGCATTGTGTGAGAACATGTGGGCTACAGGCACTCACACAGTGCAGTAGGTCTCTGCTGGGGGTCTCCAGTACATTAAATAATTATTTCCTGTTCAGTTAATTTGAACACTCATTGCACATGTTTTTTTAAGTTTTTAATTGCTCTTAAATCAAAGTAAAATGATGAGAGAAAATTATGAAAATGAGGATGAAGATGCATGCCTTCAGCTGTATGAAGAAGCTCAACATGTGCTTTTATACTTTTATATATGTCTTACTAATTATTCCAGGAACATTTATATATGGAAAATAGCTTTATAGAACTTACTAAATGACCATGGAGATTATTACTGTTGCACATGTCCCATTTCATACTTTTTTTGCAAATTAATTAAGCAAATAAGCAGTAATTCTTTTTACTTTTTAGCTGCAGGATGTTTGTGAGAGTTTGTAATGTCTGAGAGAATACCCCCCACCCCATTTTAGAAAGCAGAGCAAATGTAAATAAACAATTTTGATTCCCCAAAGTCATTCGGATGTTACTACACACTTTTAGGCTGCGAGATAATGTTATTTTCCATCTGCATGATACTGAACTGTGCCCTGTCTCTAAATTGGAATGTATTTCTCTATGGAGGCTCAGCTAAATTGTTCATTAAGAAAAGGACTCACACCCTCTTAAACTACCCATAATTTTCAATTATGAAGTCTTGTCATTAACTTAAGAACATTTCTTAACCAAATGACTAATGGGAAGATGAGGGATTCTCTGTGCTGACCTTTTATACTGGCTGATGGATCTCATTAGAAAGGTAGATAGGAAAAGACCCTTGATACTGAAATTGGCTGCTGGAATCATCATATTAGAATTTCACATGCAGTGTTTGATTGCTTTTGGCAATTGATTTCACTATAGCTTGATCCTACCCACAAAGACTCTACGCACGGGGAGACTATACGAATTTCCTAAAGTTAATCATTTTTATTATAGTGAGATAGAGAAAGGGGGAGAGAGAAAGAGAGAGAGAGAGAGAGAAAGAGAGAGAGAGAGATCTTTATGGACTCCTGATCTCATCTGAAATGATTTCCTGTCACTTTATACTCCCTCAGTGAGTTATATTTTCTCACATTATAAAATTCCATCGTTCGTATTAAAAACTAAATTGAGTTCTGAGATTACTGGAGAGGATCTCCATGGTGAGAGTCAGCGTTTGAGTCTGAGCTAGAGTGCGGTGCTTGTCACGATTTGTGTCACAGTGACGCACTTAAAAAGCCAATCAAGCCGTGGCGGCCTCGCTGAAGCTTACTGCAAACAAGCCAGCTTTCGGTGTGTGCTTCTCCTAAACATCTTCAAGTACTGCTATTTTAGGTTCCCATGTCATGGGAAAATGATTTTCCTGTGCTTTTCTAAACAGTACATTTTAGTTTCAAGGTTCAAAATGTACTGTTCACACCACCGCTTATAGAAACCACTAAGCCTCATCTGGTATATTTCTGGGGCATTATCTCTTGAGTTTACTCAGAATGGTGCAAAAAAGAAATAGGGTCCAAAGACTGGTTCGAGCTGCCAGAAAGGCCACAATAACTAAGATTCATTCTGTACAACTGTGGTAAGCAGAAAAGCATGAATTCACAACACATTCAGTCTTGAGGCAGATGGGTTACAACAGCAGAAGACCACCTCTGGTTTCAAATTCTGTCAGCCAAGAACAGAAAGCTGAGGCTGCAGTGGACCCAGGCTCGCCAAAACTAGACAACTGATGACTGAAAAAATGTAGCTCAGTCTAATGAATCTCACTGTCCCAAATAAAATGCCCATGTGGGGCCTGTATGGGTAGCCCAACTAGGAAACCAGAAAGGTTTGTCCTTGAATTCCATGTTAGCCCCCACATATGGATGCCCTCCCGGGTCAGTGATGGGGCACATTTGGGTTGTATACTGCACATGTACCCTCCTAGATGGGAACCATGTGAGATTAGGGTGTGCTGTAATGATAGGGTCCATTTGGGAAGCCCAACTGGGGCCCAGTAACAACACATGTACAAACCACTCAGAGCCCATGCCTACCTGGAACCCATCTAACCCACGTTCCACCTATCTCAGCCCCACATGAGCCTTTTGGCTGAGGTCTTCTGGGGCATATAGATAGTAGGATTGTGCATTGTTGCTAAACATCTGCATCCCTCTGAATTCTAACGGCTACATCCAGCATAATAATGCACCATGTCACAAAGCAAAGGTCATCTCAGACTGGTTCCATGAACAGGGCAGTGTCTACAGTGTTCTTTAGCAGCCTCCCCCATCAGCCTTTCCAGATAAGATGCAAGATATGTTAGCAGTGAAACTGCGGTCAGTAAACTCTCTTCTCTGTCTGGTTCAGACCATTAAACCCTTTAGTAAAACTGGCCTGTCCGACATGGCCTCCCTGCTCCGTCAAACCCATCTGCACTACAGCGGTCACTTGGTCTGACTTGCCCTAATAGAACATTTAGCTGACAGAATCTAGCCCGTGTCCTGCTGAACCCCAAATGTCCTTTAGGCCTGAGGCGGAGTGTCAATCTCTGAAATCTCTGCGCTACAGGGATATCGGTGCTGCCTAGCACGTTCCAAAATCATAACCTTGAGCGCTCAGACCCACCAGTCACAGTATGTTGCCTTTCTGTGTGTTATCCAAGACCTGTCAAAAGATTTAAGATCTATATTTGAGGCCCATTCGTCCCAGAAACTCTTTTTAAGTGCCCCATTTCCACCTCTCACTGTTTTATATATACCTATAGATAGACAATTAATAGAATTCCTCTTTGTATTAAAAATGCAGGGCCTGATTAAAGGGCTCATTACTCTCTTTAAAATGAAAGTTTATAGAAGGTACATGGCTGGCACAAAAAGCATCACTTTTATCTGTAGCTGCTTACTGCTAAGCCTAGAGAGCCTTCAGTCTAGACTGCTTTGTGAACGAGGTGCAGTACAGGGCAGCTAATCAGAACAGATCAGGGCATTTACAGACATGGCAACAAAAGCATTCTGCAGAGTACAGAAAAAGGTAATATATTATATTAGACTGATTCATAAACCCATAAAAACATCATATATGGACCTAAAAAAACCTTAAAAAAAAGTCCTTCAAAGAAGAAAGATTTAAAGATTTCTAGGGCAGCGAGTCATAACATAGGGTGTGTAATGTTACGTGCTGCAAACACCCTGATTTGGGGCAGCGGTGGCTCAGCCGTTAAAGCACTGGGCTATTGATCGCAGGGTTGTGGGTTCGATTCCTGGGCTCGGCAAGCTGCCACTGTTGGGCCCTTGAGCAAGGCCCTTTACCCTCTCTGCTCCCTGGGTGCTGGAGTTGGCTGCCCACCGCTGTGTGTGTGTGTGTACTCACTGCCCCTAGTTCACGTGTGTGTTCACTACCAAACATAGGTTAAATGCAGAGGACACATTTTGCTGTACATAGTACAGTAACAAATACGTGCACTTTTACCTTTTTTTTTTTACCTTTAATATAGTGTTTAGTCAATGTTTAGTCAACTTATTGAAAGAAAATCCCAGGTAGGGCTTAGAGATTCATTGTCTAAAGCCCCCTAGTCTGGGGACGTCATTTAATGAGTCCTAACTGACAATAAACAAATTGAAGACAGACTAATTGGAGCACAGACCAAACATCTTACACAATATTTAAGCAGTTTTAGCTACAGAAGTTGCGAAATGTGAGTTAGACTAAACTAAGTTGAGTCAACTCAAAAAATCTATATAATTTGTAGCTTGCCTGCCTTTTTTCAGTGCAGTACAGTTAACCAAGCTAGATAACCCAGTAGGAAAAAGTCAGTCTATAGACTATTATCAGCTTAGCAGAGCTAAAATATCTAAAAGCCGATAATAATTGGAGATTCCCATTCAATGTACTTGTGAGTGGTTTGTAGAATTGTCTTTTCAGAGGAAGAGGTCTCTGACTGCAGAGTGATTGAGAACCTCTGCATTTGGGAGCCAAAAGTGGTTCTTCTGTGGCATCACTCCAAAAAACCTTTTTGTAACCTTTATTTTTTGGCTTTGCTCCTTTGATGACGCCTCCATAGTGGCCCCATAAAGTTCCTCTCTCTTCATCCCTGGCATGCCCCAAGGGAGTGTGTACCTACTATAGGATAGGAATGGCATGGCTTGTCAACATCACGTCAGCTTGGAGCTCTAGCGGTGACAGCAGCACACGCTGGCGATTTGGGAGCGACACGACTCGAGCCGTATCTCTGTCCCTCAGGGCCAGGCCGCTTTTGTCCTGTTTTATTGGCAAAAGTCCCTGGGAAACAAAGAGTAACCCAGCGCATCAAAAGCAAGGTGACTGGGTGAGGTGAGTGCGAGTGTGACAGTGGCTGAGGCAGCACCCGGGAGGAGAGAGACAGGCTGTTTTGTGCTGTTGAGCAACACTTAGTCCTTCTGTATAAAGGCAGTGTACGTTTTCTTGTGGATTTCTTCTTCATTCCTCTGGTAATCAGAGAGTAATCAATGTACCCTCAGCTTTAACCTCTTTTGCTGTTATGCAGCACTATCTAAGGAATGAGGTGGGCTATGTATGACAGGACTGGGGAATGAGCCTTCTGATTGGGACTAATACAGCTGCTCTCAACTCACTACCTTCTGTGTCAATATGAGCACCAGAAAGAGAGTTCAGTGTAAACCCAGTCCTGGAGCTTTGCTGTAGTTTGCAAGCCTATGATGCTGCAGGTCCAAAAGACATGCCATACATGCAGTCTTATAAATAAAGATGCCGCAATAAGTTGTTTGAATAATGCCGTAGTTCCATTAAGAAATATCTTTGTGTAAAGAACCTGTAAATTGGTCATTGGGGCCGCATTAAAAGGTTCTTCATAGTCAAACATTTCTATTACATGATTTTTTTTTATTGAAATCAATACGTTCTTCAAGTCAAGTCAAGTCAAGTGGGTTTTATTGTCATTTCAACTACATACAGAGTACACAGTGAAACGAAACAACGTTCCTCCAGGACCATGGTGCAACATAGACAGTGCATACAAAACACAAGTGCAACACAAACAAACAAGTGCGGACAGACAACACAACACAGTACAGACCAGAGAATAATAAATAATTGCCGGTAGTGTGCAAATTGTGCAATGTGTAATAAATAGAGTCCAGTGAGGTAGTAAAGTAAAGTTATTAGTGCAATTCTTCTATGGCATCACTCAAATAACTATTTGTAGCACCTTTATTTTTAAGACTATAGCCATATTTCAGCTCAGGTCAGATGCTGAACTCCCTTTTGTTGCATTTCCAAGCACAAATACTGATCTTGGGGAAGGATGTTGGGTAAAACAAGGTTTAGTTGCGTAGTACAGCCATATGAATCTTTATGTACCACCTAATGGAACGCTGTGCTTGTGAACATACATTTGAACAGGGAGGTTTGCACAAAGCATTGCAGAATTGCACAAAAACTGGGTGGTCTGGCTTGAAACTGGATATTTTTCCTTTAATTCACAAAAGCTTTGGGCCATCGGTTTGGGCCAAGTTTTCTTTGCTTTTTAAAACCAAGCATACATTAGCAACAGTATCTCAGAACTGTGTTTGTCTTAAATCAAGCATAGGGCTGGGCGATATTGTAAAAATACTAAATCAGAATATTTAAAGACTTTTTTAAAGTCTTTTAAAAGACAGATTCTTATAAACTACTCTTCAGATACTATCCCGTACTAAATAGTGACTGATTTTTATTCAACATCTGCTGCACTTCATCTAATTAAACCTGTCTAATTGTTACTATTAGTAATGAAACCTGCAGCTGATCAGTGTTTATTAATTATCCTTCATATGCTTAGAAAAGCATATTGTTATCACAATAACAAAATTTCTTACAATATGATAATATATTGTCATATTGCCCAGCTCTTAATCAAGGCAGCAGATATAGATGAACGGATCTCAAAGTGCTGAAAGAACATTCACCAACAGAATAACACTAATCCAAGAGAGAAGTTCTCTAGTTCTTTAACTCTTAGCATCTCCAGAGTGACTCATTTAGGGTTCCTAAAGAACTAAAGATCACTAATATGGGAATTCTGGGCTAATGTTAACACCTGTTGTTTGTCATGTATGCATAAGAACCAAAGCTGAAGCACTCACTTTTATCAAATGTAGAAACTGGGAACTACATCTACCTTATTTTCTGGTATTAATGACTGTGGTTCTGCATAGCACTTTGTCAGAACCATCTCTATGATGGAGAACCTGGTACATAAAACATGGATCTATGTAGCACCAAAAAGGGTTCTGCTATTGTTACGAACTATACCACCCTTTTTTTATTTCAGTGGATGGTTCTTTAGGTCATCATTATAGAAATGTATTTGCATTATTTACACTATGTAAAGGTTCTTTACACGCACAACTTTCTTTCTTAAACACAGTTCTTTAGGTAAGCAAACGGTTATTCTATGAACCCTTTGTGGTACCTTTTCAAAGAGTGTAGTGACTCCTGGCACTGATTAATGGTCTTATTGTTTCCCAATTACCATTTTATGTTATCCAAAGTAGGATTTTTAGAACCACAGTCTCTCCATCAGTAAACTTGTCCTTTTCCTTTGTCTCGAGCTTGTTGACGGCTTTGCTGTTTCACTGCACCTTTTAAACGCAATTAGAAAGCCTGTGAGCCGTTTGCGTGATTAACTGCCACCTTAGTAAATCGACCGTTAATTCAGCCACATCAAGAGACATTAGGCGCACTGCATTTTCTCACATACATACATCTGGCCCTAATCAGAGCACAGTGTAGAGAACAGTGCTGTGTAGCTGTGTCTCTTTAAGGCTGTGTGGTGGAGGTGTGTGTATCTGCACCAGAGCGGGCAGGTGTAGGTGTGCAGGATGTTTTGTTCCAAGCGGAGAGGAGATAACAGTAATCCCAATGTGACCCGCAAGCCAAGTGGAGGCAAAGGAAGTGAACTCCTCCACATGCATATGCAGAGGCTGGCAAGCCCAAAGTACCAGCGAAGCAATCAGGACGACTCAGCACATCGATGGGGACTAAATGAGTGCTGGAGCCCTCTGGGTGCCTTTAAGATAAACAGGTAATACAGTGCAGTGGGCGAAGAATATATTAAAAAAAAACACAACGTTGAGAAGCCGACCCACAGGGTCAAACCACAGGACATTGCTTTTTAGGTGCAATCAAGCTGCTGCAGGGCCTCTCATTCAATCAAAACTGCCTTGGCACATATAGGCGGCTGTTAGAAACTCAATGAAATGTCAAGGTTGGTTACATCGTCTGCCTTTCAGAATTGGAACAATGTCACTGTGGAACTCAACTACTTATCACTTTACTGCTCTGACTACAGCAGGCCAGAGGAACCTTTTAAGGCTTTTAGTGCACTTCCAAACACCACAGTTTGTCACTTATTGGTAGTATTAAGGTGAATACTAAATACATGTATACCTTTACCTTGGAGTGGTCTTCTCAATGGCTAAATAGACCTGGTTAGACCTGTCTTAATAATAAAGGCTACTGAATGGTTCCTGGCGTGGACATTGTTGTTAGTATTTGTAGTTATTGGAAAACTGGTGATTGGTTGTACAACCATTACCTTATGATACGGTTCTTTAATCTCAAACCCTATCAGACCTAATGTCACACAATCCAAAATATAGCTTTCTAAATTGTTCTTGGTCGGAACAAAGAGTTTCTGAGAATTTTTTACATTACCCTATGACATTAGCACCACTGACTGGTGAAGTGAAAAACATTGACTGTCTTCGCCAATGGTGGCATCTGTCAAGGAGTAGGATATATTAGGCAGCTGGTGAACAGTCAGTTCATGAAGGTGAGAGTGAGAACTAGGACAACTAGGTCAGAACATCTCCAAAACATCGGGCAGATCTTGTGGGGTTTTTCTATTATGCATTTTTTTCTGGTGATCGTACCTACCAAAAGTGGACAGCCTACCAAGAAAGGACAACTGGCGAACTGGTGTCAGGGTCATGGTCACAAAAATCTTATTGTTATAAGCCATGGAGGCCCACCTCACAGCTTACAGGACATAAAGGATCTGCTGTTAACATCTTGGTGCCAGATACCACAGGATGCTTTCAGAGGTCTTGTGGATTCCATGCCAGATCTGGTCAGATCTGTCGTGGCAGCACAAAGGGGACCTATTCAATATTACGCAGGAAGACATTATGAGATGTTAGGCCTGATAGAGTTAAAGGTAGCCTTTGGGCAAAATGAAAATTGAGCAGAAACACTCCAGATGCTTGGAGATTGCCCTGGAGTTGTTTTCTTAATGGATGAGTAGGTCAATATTAAAAGGACGCTTTGGCCAAAATGGAAGAGCAGCAGAAGGACTCCAGATAGCTAACACTACTGCTAACAAACACATCTACATCAGTGACTGTATTAACAGTCAAGATTTCTAATCAGATATTTGCATATCGCAGCGCATTCTGAGTATGGTAGTGAGAGAACATCGATGAGCGACAAAACATGAAATAATGCATTCTGTCAAAGCTGAGAGATGCAATGCTGCACTGCAGTATTACATAACATGCAGAAAATAAATGGCAATGTTAATGCAGGTTATTTTTGACCATATGAAAAAAGAAGTATTCAGTTACTCAAAAGCTGCTCTTTACTTTTTGTATCGGTGAGTGATAGAGAAAGGCCACTGGAATGAGAAGTTTCATTCCAAACTGATACCGTACATCTTACTCAACAAAACTTGGCTGTGTGTAGCATTAGCTATGGTAATACACGACAAAGCACGCTCAACAGTGTCCAGCAGAAAACAATGGATGATTTAACCGCTAGGCCAATCCAACAACTTATAGTTTCCCTGTATGTACCCCTCTCTCTCTCTGTCTCGCTCTCTCATTAGACCTTCACAAAACAGTGTGATCGACTACAAACATAAGCTCTAACAAAATAAATGCTAGTTTTAGGCTGCTTTAATGCATTTATTTACATTTAAAAAAGGTGGCTGTGGGCAGCACCACTTTTATTCAAAGCTCACAGTAATTAAATACATATCAGCATAAAGGAGCTTCATACGAAACGGATGCTTTATCTGGTAAAATCTCACGCCCTGCCGCACCAGCACGTGTGAAACATGCTTTTTTAAGCACTTTAGGTGTTTAGGTTAAAGTTGCTCTGTTTGACATTATAATTTTTCAAATTTGGGCTAGGTTTTGTATGTCTAGCTGTCTGAGAAACGTTTTATTGAAATACAACATTAGTCTTGAGGTCATGAGGTTCTTTCATCACAAAATTTCTCAAAACTTCCCTTCAGACTGACTTACTTTTTGGGGTTCAAAGAATTAAAAGGTCATATATACAATGTGATGGATGTACCTGATTAAACCACAGTGTCTTGATCTCAGTATAAAGTCATGGTTATAATGTACTCATGCTGATTTGTCCAGGAAACAAGTCAGTGTGGGTCAGTGGTCTAATGCGTTGCCACTTTGGCCTGGGGGTCGTGAGCCATGCTGTTATCTGAGTCCGAGATAGCACAATTGGCTGTGCTCTCTTTGATAGGTAGATGGTGCTCTTTTCGCAATGTAGGCACTGGAGCGTTGGCTGCACGGCGATCCCACAATGGCAACAGTACACAACGAGGCAGTGGATGGCTTCGCATGTATTGAAGGAGACATGTTTTCCTCCTATTGTCGGGGGAAACTTAGTTTGTGAGACTTGATACAGTATTGCAAAACAACATTGCATTGCTTAACTGTATGCTCAGTGGCCCAGCAGTGGCAGCTTAATGGATCCAGGTACGGAACCTACAACTATGTGATCTGCAACCCGGCGCACTGGCCACTGAGCCACCACTTTTTAAATATATATTCTGTTTAATTTGCTCACTGTTGATAAATTAAAGTAATGGAAATGAAGCTGGTTTGAAAGATGGTTTGAAAGTTCCCGACTGGGCTTCCAGAATGGGAAAATTTAGTTTTGTGGTTACTGATGTATCACCGGAGCTCATGTTGCTCTCTCCGGCTGTGTTGAGGCATTGTGTTTGGTGTGACTGCTTCAATAAGCTTGCTTAATCTGGGGGGGTTGGGGGGAAAATGAAAACGCTCACACACTCGCAGGGTCCTGAGGAGCCATGCTCAGCCTGCCTGGCTTTACTGCGACATCCCACAGGCCTGCCTTAATCTCCCAGCTCCAGCACAGATGCTGCATGACACTCACACACACACACAAACATAACCCCGCACACATAAGCACCCACACACTATCGCATAAACCGATTTACTGGTGATGCGCATTATCAGGGCTAATTAACAACAGTGATGAAACCATAAACAGAAAATGAGGCAGTAAGGCTGACACTATGGGAGCACAACAACAACAGAGCAACAACCACAACAACCTGCTTCGGACAGTCCGCTCGTTAAAGAGCATTCTGGCTGGTGCACACTGTCGGGTTCTGTGTCGAGGACGTAAGCCAAGACACTGTACAATGCTCTTTGCTTTTTACACTTAAAGCAACAGTGTGTAGAATTTTTTACTTTAAAATAAAAACTAAATCAAAAAACTAAATCATTGAGAGACTTCACTGACCTGGTAATGGTCATGCTTGATATGCGGCCACCTGCAATATGTAACTTTGGTGAAGCAGACAGGATAATGCTTGTGTAACCTGAGTCATATTAGTGTAAAGAATTATAAGATTACTCTACCACCTCAGTTCACATGCTCCTTTTACTTTCACTGACAGTTCTGTATCTCTCAATTTGTCGCCAAATGCTGTGTCCCTTGGGGGTGGTTTAAAGTGCAATTTACACCTTCCATCTGTAGAGGGAGCCCAGGAGCAAGAAATGCAAATTCTTGCATAATGCTGCTTTAAAGGCCCTGCAGTAAAAAAAACAATTTTCTTGTTTCAATACACCATTTACTCCCTCATTTGTACAGTGATGTATGAAAACTAAGCAACAAATACAGCTCATTATAAAAGCATTGTTTTTGTGATGTCATAAAATAAAGTCTATTCAGCCTACAGCAGTTTAGCTTTGCCCATTTATGCTCGCTATTTTTTATATAGTTTTTACAGTCTGCTTTTTTAATGAAGACAAGGCAGGCAATCTGAATAAAGGTATTTTTTATATATGCCATATATGAATGTAGAAAACTTACACAACGTCTCTCAAAAGTAAAGCAACCACAGGTCTAGCGCCTACTGTTGGCTGGTTGCAGTATGGCGTGTCATACTGTAAGTTATCCCTGTGCTGAAACTGGCACATTGTTTTTATTTTACATTGAATTTAAATTTACATTTTTTACTACATAATAAGGAGACCAGGTTACACATAGGAATAACATGATTGACAGCCTTGAGTGAACAAGACAGTCTGCAGGACCTGCATTACCCCTCTCTGTTCATTGCTATTATGTTGGCGCTTCTATGAGCTCTATATTACTATTAAAACATTGTACCTACCAGACAGACTGGGAATCCAAGGGAAATATTCTGCTCTACTTCTGTCCTGCAAGCTCAGTACACTTGGCCTAGGAGAAGGGGCGAGTGTTTATTTGCTCAGTAAAACACAAATATTACAATAAATATGAATAACATTAATACAAAAAGTCATGGTTGTCCATTACTGTGTTCATTTAAACATCTCCAAAGCTCTCCTCATGGGAGTCTGGTATCATGTATAGTTATTATCCATAACCTGGTTTGAGAAATCAGTGCTTAATGATGTGAGATGGTGATGGAACGAAACAAGGCCATGTGCTGACTGAGGGCGTCCAGGAGAAATCTTGAACCAAGCTTTGTTCTTCACACTAGCTCACATAATACCAGTTATTATCATGAGCAATTGTGAGCATGTGTTCTAAAGTGATCTGGAGTTTTTACAAGCAGAAACACTCTTTATTGCAGAGATAAAAATAAACAAGAAATAGTGTGGTTGGAAGCCTAATAGCCTATATATATGCATGCAGTATATTAAATATATAATTAAACAACCAAACCGGGGAAACAAAGTTACAATAAAATAGTCATGTAAAAATAATTAATAACACATGTTGTGGACCTTGAACTGAAAGAATAGGGCACTTTAGCTGACTGGAGCATTGATTTAAAGAAAAAAGTGTCTGTGCCTGGTGGGGCTTTACAAGCAAAAGTTCCAGCGCTTGTTGCGAAAAGGGCAATGCATTTCTGAACCATGAATAAGCACTCTCTCGTGCATACACACACACATTCTGGGTCTGGTGTGTATGTGTGAATTGCTCTGCCTCTGTGGATTTAAAGGCTCAGCACCCTCAGGGCAGCAGGGTTAAATAAAACGATACAGTGTTTTGTAGTTCCAACTTTGCCAGGCGCACACACAGTAAGGGTGGGCACAATGGCAGAAATACCATCACGCTCGTCATTTTTGAATGAAAAGTTGACACAGTATTGCCACAGGACTTTTAAAATGTCTGTACAACACATGAGTATTGAGTATAAAGCAGTGTTTTCTGTAGGTAGGTTTTCACTGAAAAACTAACAGTGAGGAAAACTCAGGGCCCTCTAGGTCTTCAGAGAAGGCTGAATGGTTTATAGAATTTGAGAACTGCATGTAGCAATTAAAGTTTTCAATTAATGATGTAGCGGTACATGTACACAGTCATATGGAGAACACACGGTAGATGGTCAGCTATAGATGAGACTGATGATTGTAATATGGAACCAAATGTCCCACATGAAACCTTCAGCTGTAAGTCATTAGCAAGTCAAGTTTGGATTTGCATGGCATTGTGGGAATTGTAGTGAATTTAAGACTATCGCTATAATAACGGTAGTTTTATTGTCTTTCCCTTGCCCCCTCCTCCTCTCTCGCCGCTGTGCTCACGTTCGTTTTCTTTAGTTCCTTGTGTCACTGCTCTGCTTGCAGTGAAACCACTGAGAATTAACACGTATTTTGGCAACAATCTTGCCTCTTGTTTCAATGATTGGCTCAGAAGAGCGTGTCTGCATTATTATATCGACAGTTGTAGGGTGTGTGTGCGGAAACACATTGAACAGACAAACTGTAGCTTGTGATATGGTGAGCAATAAAACACTATTTAAATACTTTTTCATGATATTTATCACAATATTTTGACAGTACAAAATGCAGAAGTAGCACCAGATTCTTAAAAAGTGCTATAAAAAATAATAATCTTCTACACTTTTTCTATACATTTACTTTTATTCAAAATATGCTGCACTTCATCCAAATAAAATATAATAAAGACTAATTACTCTCTTTATAATAAAAGAAAAACACATTGTGCATCACCATAATAAAATGTATTATGAGATGATCAACTTTTTTCATATTACCCACCGCTAATTGCACAACTGTCTGTAAAAATTAACAAAAAGACTAACCTGGGATATCTCATGCATTTTGGATTTTCTGTTGCACCGAACTGAGACTTTTGTGTACCTATACACCACTAGTGCAAGGTTACATTTTTAAACCAACAAATTATTATAATAATAATATATTATTATTATTATTTATAATAATAATTTCATAATTTGAATTTGATTCTCTCCTATTGGCTGGGACTCCATAAGCATAACTAAAGGCCAAAATGCTTTAGATAAACCACCAACATAATGAGGAATTGACCGTTTGATTTTGATTTGAATCACATTTTGATTTACACACATTTGTTGGATTCATAATTGCTGTTTTATTATACGTTACTGATAAGCTACATTATGATTGCGAATTGTGTAATTTCCCTTCAGGCCAGGGTCAAGGCCTAGAGCCGTCAATAAAGCAGCAATCCCACACACGCACATTATTGAAACTTGTAGATCAGCTCATTGTAAGATTCATTGTGCTGTTTAGAGCAAATGCTTCTGGAATGCTTTTTGAGTTTCTGTCCCAGGCTTGATGCATGGCCTTTATTACAATATATTGAATAATGCAGAGATGTTTGATGTTTCCCGGACTAAAGCACTCATGCAGCAGTCAAACTGATCGCTCTGTTTATTGGACAAGAAAAACAGGCAAGCAAGAACCTTGTAAGGTTCTGAAAGCCTTCAGTCCTTGTCTGTGTGGAGTTGCTGCGTGTGGAGGCCTGTAGCTCATTTTAACTCTGAAGAAATTCTGAAGAAAGCTTCAAATTGAATAAAAGTAGCGATGCTCTCGTAACCTGACTCTGATGCAGTGGATGGAAAAGTGATGACAGGTGTTTGAGGCAGCACAGAGCAGTCAGCGGCCGTCACTGTAAATCTGGGTTGTTTTTCCCCTCCATGGCAGTAACCTCTATCATGCCATAAACACAAAGTTCAAGGCCCACGTCTTCCGCTCCTGCCCGGCTGAGTTTGAGTCACAGCACTACAAGCTGAGCCCATTCACCTCTCTTCTCAGCTCTGCATTTGACAACACCAGCTCTGAATGACAATTGGACATGAGCTTTCAAAGCATCACTCTTTTATATTCAATGCACTTGATATTTGAATACATTCTAAAGGGTAAGTTTCTACAAAACCTTTCCGGAAGCTGCAGAGAGCAGAAATTTGTTTGAAATGTCTGACAAACAATTTTCAGTATCAATACAGGATCGATTCAGTGGTTCCACAAAATGAGACATTTATCATGCTTATCATTTTCAACTTTGCCAAAATAATAAAAATTGCAAATGTTACGAAATTAACAATAATTCCCCATTGTATTAAAAAATAATTTAAACCACAACAATATTTCCTACATTTATATTATATTTTACTGAATACTTTACTTTGTAGTCTTGCTAAACTAATCCAATCACTAACTTTTTTAGTTTCATACATTTATATCATACTTCACTTTATACTTTACTTTTTTAGCCTTGCTAAACTAATTCAAATGGCAAAAGTCAGTCTTTTTTTATACAAATTACCTTGAACAAACATGAAACATTTAGCACTCGTTACTTTGTAGCCTTGGTAATCAACCAACTAATTGAAATCACTCTTTCATAAAATTTCAGCATCAGCATGGGATCTTTGGATGCATTTAAATAGTGGAAATCCAGAAAACAAAGACCTTTTACAAACTATTCAGTATTTAAATGAATTTAATCAATCACTTTTTCATACAGTGCTATCAAAGCACCTGAACTGTATTGGGTCTTTTAAGCTTTTCAAGCTTCAATTTTTCTTTTAATTCCAGTATGAGGACATTTAAAAGTTTAAGATTCCTCCAAAAATATTAAGGGGTGAACATTTCAAAACATATTAAGATTCAAGTGATATTTTGTTTTTGGTCTGCTAGGCCAGACCAAGATGGGACGAACACTCACAGAAATGGTTTCAAAGCAAGCAGATTTATTAACAAAAAACAAGAATACATAAAAGGGCAAAACGAGGCAAACGATGCAGCAACTAAGGGGTACAAACACAACACAAACACAAACGTGACAAACATAAGGGTGAACCAAAAACAAACCTGGGACTGGGAGTTGAGCTGGCACGAGTGGCTAGCACTAGGGGGAAAACCAAAAGGGGACCAGAAAGGAATTCTACAGGCAGAGCCTTTGCTAAACAGGGGTTAACGTAAACTGTGCTCGAACTGTGCTATAATGACTAAGGGGGAGAGCTGGGGGACCAGCTACTGAGCAAAAACGGCTAGGCCGACCAGAACCGCAGAGTGCTGCTGTGAGCAAGGGTCGCCTAGCTGGGACGTGGGTAGCCAGAGAATCTGGACAGTGAGCGAGCGAGCCTCACAGAAAACGTGGATAACAGGGTGACACACACAAACATTTTATGTATTTATTCGTCCATAAATGAGTGCATACTTGAATCCCAATTTATATCATCACCACTGATTATAATTGCTTCCACCATTCCAACATTTTATTTTGAAAGGTCGTATGCAGCTGAATCACCAACTTCAAATCTGTGTTTCATGACAATTATGTAATCTACAGAACATTTGGACTTATTGTCCCTCACTTTGTAGCTTTGCCAAGGTAATCAGAACCACATAAACTGCAAACAAGAGGAGTGCATAAATAGCGGAGGCTTAATTAATAATATTTTGCTGGTGAACTTCACTTGGCCTCCTTCCATGCTCACTTTGACCTCTTGCCAAGTGAAGTTTTGGTGCCAGGTGCCGTTAGGTCACTGAGGGTGTTATTACTTTAAAGCGGCACCTTGAGAAAAAGAAGATCTTTACAGTAGCCCCTATCACTCGGCAGCATCCCCCTCGTGCTAATGCTGAGGCCGATTATGCTGCTGGCGGATTGCCCTGTTTAGGACTTCATCTCTGCTTCATTATTCATGGAGCTGATGGTCCTATCTCTCCAACCCACCCCACGCTTATCAGCCCCAACAGGACGTGGAGGGCCCGGGTTTGTGTGGGTGGTTTTGCATTCTTAAATCAAACCTGTGCAATCGTCAGGACCCTAGGGTCTGGCTTCGTCTGTAGCCAAGAGTGTGTGGAGATTAAAGTGTTTAAGTGGTTGAAACAGTGGCCCAGGATTATCTTGGAGTTTACTAACAGGGAGCGCACTCAGCCCTGTGTTGTTGCACCTCTTGCCTGTCAGTTGCACTGCTTCACGATCGGCCCGCTAAGAGTAAATGTCACAGGAACTAACCTGAGGTACAGAACATGTGGGTCATTGTAATGGCATTCTTTTTTCTGTTTGGCATGTTTTTGCTCTAGCTGAACATAAGCTACCGCTGAGTGATGTCAGGCGATCAGTTTAGGTTTGTGTGAAATGCTTTGCTAATGGTTATACTGAATGTAAACAGTATATAATACAGTAACATAACAGTAAATACAGTCATACTTTAATAGTAACAGTATGCTTTATTAATAATGGGCCTTTATTGAGTACAGTAAAGTACTTTTCTTAGCATATCCCTGCTTAGAAAGCCAGGGTCAACTATGCTACAGCACACCCTGGACCAGAGAGGTTAAGAGCCCTGCTAAAGGCCCAACATAGGCAGAATCAAACCCACAACCCTTTAATTTATAATCCAGCGCTTTTACTACTAAATCAATGCTGCTCTACTCATGATTCATTTATTTCAATATGAAATAATATGATCTAACAAAGCTGAAAAGTAATTTACACTCTACTGAAGGGTAACATTTATGAGGCTACATGACATACACCAATCAGCCATTATATGTCATGCTAGCTAGGCGTGGCAGAGACTAGAAACAGGGATGGAGCGATGCAAGACTTTATTGAAACCGACAGGATAAACGCAAAATAGGGAAAGTAACAAGACAGGATAACAAGGGTGCAGCAATCTAATGGTCAGAACAAAAACGTAACATGACAAACAAAGCAGGACTGGGCAATATAACAAACCAGGGACAGGGAGGATACAGAGCTTGGTAAAAGGGGAACAAACATGGACAAACAGGGCAGGGAAACTAAACGCTATTGAGCAATGCTCAGGAGGGACAGGGAAAACCAAAAACCACTAAGCAGAGCTTAGGAGGGACAGGCAGAAAACGTGAAGCTAAAGCCTCGAGCCAAGCTTGGGCATAAAAGAGGAACAGGGCAGAAAAGACTTGAACAAAACTCGAACAGTGCTTTGGAAAGAACTTGGGCGAAACCAAACCAAAACACGAAGCCAAGCTTCAGACTAGGGAGGAATCCAAGGAGCAAGGTAAGTAAGAAACAAGGCAAGACGAGGAACAAGCAAACCTGGCGGTTTCCCTTAGAGCAAACCATAGAACACATTGACAAGCACGGCTGTATAGAGCTAATTCATGGAAAACAAGGGGAAGTCCTTATTTGGACCTATGGGCAGAGTCCTGGGATTGCTCTGGGGGAGATCGTGATAAGGAGGTCCTGACAAATATGAGCACCACTGAAAACACTGATTATCTTTATCTACAGTGACACATGTCAAGGGGTGGTATATATTAGGCAGCAAGTGTAGTCAGTTCCTGAAGGTAATGTGTTTAAAGCAGGACAATCTGAGACTTTACTCTTTATGAGCATCTATGGCTTATTGATGCAATTCATGGAGGCCCCACCTCACAACTTACGTGACTTAAAGGATCTGCTGCTAACGTCTTAATGCCAAATACCACAGGATGCATTCACAGGTTTTTGTGGGGTCCATCCCTCGAAAGGTTAGATCTGTAATACTGGCACAAGGGGGACCTGCTCAATATTTATCAGTTATGTTATGTTATGCTAGTGTTGTGGCTGATCAGTGTAGCTTGACTGTATGTTTTCTGGATGTCTGGAATCTCACCTTGATTTCATTCCAGCTTTTCGCCTTCTTACCACCGCCGTTTAAATGTCCTTGCATTTACATGCAACCATTGGTCAAACTGCTTCCCAGAGTGGGAGAGAGAGCAGGGGACTGTTTAACAAGAGCAGCACATGTTTCTGTATTAATCTTCATTAACATACTGTAGTTACATGTTTTTAGACATATTCAAATCCCACCCACTCTCTCACACACAGTAATTGCCTATGCAAATGCCTGTATGTGTCTCCATTGTTCTTTTTATGACAAATAAAATATGGTAACCCTACAAGAAATCTACATTAACCCTTTTAAGGACAAATTGGTGGTCCTCTTTAGATGACATAAGCACTCATCTGAGTGTATCAACACCTTATTAATGATGTATGACCATCTAAACTTCAAGAGTATCAAGAGACTTTTGAATTCAGATATTCTTCTCCTTCTTTTGGAGAGTCCAAGATCTGTAGAGGTTCACTTATCATCTAACAGGTCTAATACAGACCATCTTAACATCCTCAACCAGCTGTTCTAGATCTGCTGCTTACTGGAGCTTAACTGGATTAGGGTGATATTAAGGGGCTATAGCAGGGTTAGTATTAGGTTTTGGGTTGAGGTATGGGTAGGATTAGGGCCAGGGTTAGGGTTAGTATTAGGTTTTGGGTTGAGGGTAAGGTTAGGATTAGGGCCAGGGTTAGGGTTAGTATTAGGTTTTGGGTTGAGGTTAAGGTTAGGGTTAGAATTAGGACTAGGTTTTGGGTTAAGGTTAAGGTTAGATTTTGGGTTAAGGTTAAGATTAGGGCCAGGGTTAGGATTAGGATTAGGTTTTGGGTTGAGGTTAAGGTTAGGATTAGGGCCAGGGTTAGGGTTAGTATTAGGTTTTGGGTTGAGGTTAAGTTTAAGATTAGGGCCAGAGCTAGGATTAGGACTAGGTTTTGGGTTGAGGTTAAGGTTAGGATTAAAGCCAGGGTTAGGGTTAGGATTTGGCTATAGAACATTTTTTTACCACAGCTTTTTTACCACCCTCCCTATGGGTTCAATTTTCTGGTTAGGCAAGCACACCACTCCAATAAGAGTCATTGGGCAAGACTCTAAACACCACATTCCCAGCCTGTGTAGAACAATTCCCAGCCTGTGTAGAACAATTCCCAGCCTGTGTAGCACAAATGTAAGTTGCTCTGGATGAGAGTGTACACCAGATATTGCAAATGTAAATATGGGAATACACGTGAATTGTAGATCTTTAAACTTTAACAGTATTACTACTGTTCTACTACATCAAACTCTCCATGTGTATCACAAGTGATGTGTTATAACCAGACACAGCAGTAGCTGTAGCCTAATCGCCTTGCTTGCTTGGCCCCCTAAAATTGCTGATGTAATGGGTTTGAACTGAATTTTTGTCGTTTCTATGTCCGCAGGTCTGGCAGTGCATCAGATCATCACTATCACTGTTTCCCTCATAATGGTCATCGCAGCCTTGATAACAACACTAGTCCTTAAAAACTGGTAGGAAAGATTCTTTTCTAGCAAATTTGTTGTTACTGTCAATGCTGTCTCTCCCTGTCTCTGTCCTTCAGTCTGTCTCTTTTGCTCTCTGCCTCAGTCTGTCTCTCTGTCTCTCTCTCATTCTATATCCTAGTGAAAAAAATACTACGAATGTTCTTACCCACATTTTAACTGTGCCAGTTCTGTCTTCAGACGTGTAGCGTTTCTGTGTCTGCCTCCCCTATTCATGTTAAGTGTAAGACAGACACAGGGGATCAAGGTATGATTTTATGTTGGCTTTGTGAATTTGGTGCGTGTTTTTGTAGCTGTGCACAGTCGGGGAATGGCCGCCACACTAGCCACCAGAGGAAGATCAACCAGCAGGAAGAGAGCTGTCAGAACCTGACCGATTTCACGCCGGCCCGCGTGCCCAGCAAGGTGGACATCTTTACCGCCTACAATGACAGTTTACAGTGCTCTCATGAGTGTGTGCGCACCGCCGTGCCAGTCTACACGGACGAGATGATCCAACACACACCCATTTACAAGACCACGTACAACGGGAACAGGTAAGAAAATACGCTGAGAACATTAAAACCACTAGAAAGTGATGTAAATTAAAATTAAATATATGATTACAATGGCACCTGTCAAGTGGTGGTATATATACTCTGTGTCCAAATGTTTGTGGCATTATGGTGATCATCCAACATTCTGAGTCACTGAATGCAATCAAATAATCCTGAATCTAGTAGAAAGCCCTCTCTGACAGTTAATCCAACAAAAACCCTTTTTAAATACCCTTTATTTCAGCAGGTGTCCATATACTTTTGTTCAGATAGTGTACATATCAGTCAGTTCTGAAGGGTGATATGTTGGAAGCAAGAAAAACGGGCAAGCATATGGATCTGAACCACTTTGACAAGAACCAAATTGGGATGGCTAGACAACATCCGTCAGGTTTTGTGGGGTTTCTAGTATTCAGTAGTTGGTACCTACCAAACAAGCTCCAGGAAAGGATAAACGGTGAACCAGCGACGGGTTGTCTTGGTGCCAGATACCAGAAAACACGTTCATAGGTTTTGTTGGGTCCATGTCTCAACAGGTCACAGCTGTTTTGTTGGCACAGTATTAGTCAGGTGGTTTTAATGGGACTGATATGTCTATTGGTGTGTTGAAAATGATGTACACATTGAAGAAGTGAAGTAATGAAGTTAACTTAATGTGTCACTCAGTATGTTTTTCAGTTAGTTTCTCTTCTTAAAGATTTCCCCTAAAAATTTCTGTTACAGATATTTCCTGAGCTGTTTCTCAGCTTGCATCAATATAGTCTCAAAACTCTACAACACTGTGCCAAAACAAAATACTGTTTTCAACTTTGTGTACAGCCCATAATTCTTAAGATGAAATATTCACTTCAAAGTGGTGTTCATTTTTGCATTCACCCTGTGAATTGCTCTAACAAACCATATTTTTCACGCTGCCCTGGCAAATTGAGAGCACAGTTGTCAGAATGAGAATGTGATATTTTTCTTCCTGTGGTAAACACAGACTAGAGAGTGAAAAAGAAATCCATCACAGGTAGCTGAACTCATTTTTTCCTACCTGGTTTTGACAAGAACAATTCAGCATGCAGAAAAAAATGGTTATATATTTACTTTACCAAACATTAGTTAAAGACAAGTTCAAATGCTCTTACCCTGGAAAACAACACTTTATTAGCATGATCTAATCAGCCATTTGTATGACAACAGTGCAGGGCATCACATCATGCAGATGTATTGCAGCAGCTCCAAATAATGTTCACATCAAAAATTAGAATGGGGAACAAAAGTAAACTTGAGATTTTGAGCGTGGAACGACTGTTGATGCCAGATGGGCTGGTTCGAGTATTTTTAGAACTTCTGATCTCATGGGATTTCAGCATAACAGTCTCTAAACATTAAAGTTTCCTTAGAATGGTGCAATAAAGAAAAAGAAAACATCCATTAAGCAGCAGTTAAGTGGATTGAAACACCATGTTGATGAGAGAAGTCAACAAGAAGGCTACTGTGACTCATGTAATCACTCATTACAATTGTGCTGAGCAGAAAAGCATCTCAGAATGCACAATACATCTAACCTTGAGGTAGATGAGATGGGGCACAACAGCAGAAGACCACATCAGGTTTCAGGTTGACTTCTGTCAGCCAGGAACAAAAAGATGAGGCTCACCAAAGCTGAAGATGGGAATGTAGCCTGGTCTAATGAATCTCGATTTTTACTAAAGCACACAGACAACAGGGTCAGGGTGTTGTGTCAACAGCATTAATCCACGGACCCAACCTGTCTTTTTTCAGGTGGTGGTGTAATAGTGAAGGGAATGTTTTCTGGGTACAGTTTGGGCCTGTTAATGCCAACCAATCATCTTTTGAATGCCACAGCCTAATTGAGTACTGTTACTGACCTTGTGTCCTAGTGCATCCCTTCACAAAGTGTTAAGAATCATCTCAAACTGGTTTCACACATGAGTTCAGTGTTCTTCAGTGGTCTTCCCAGTCACCAGATCTGAATCCCAGTCTTTGGGATGGGAAAGGCATGAGAGTCTTCCAGGAATATCTGCAGGAATTGTGTGATACTCTTATGTTAACATTAATCAGGATCTCAAAGCAAGTTTCTAGCATCTTGTGGAGTCCATGCCAAGAAGAACTGGGGCTGTTTTGAGACCAAAGGGAAGCCACATGCAGTATTAGTGTCCAGCTTATTGTTCATTCAACCAAAGCGGATAGCCATCTTTGTCTGCATGTGAAACTTGGCCCCCCATTAGAGTGGTGGTCTGAAGAAGAAGGTGGAGACAGGGTGGAGGTGGGCACGAAGTTAGTTTGAACAGAGATAGACTGTGAGGTATAAGTGTATAAAAGGGATGAAGACCTGGAGAAGGGCATGGTCCTTCTCCCATGATTATGTTACATTTGTAACTTCCACTAAGAGCAGACATCTTCTTCTTTGGATATGGTACCCTACAAAACTTCCATCATTTTGGTGCTGTGTTTGGAAAGCTAGTTAACTATAAAGCTAGTACATAGCATTACGTAGCCTGTTGGAATGTTGGGTTAGCAATGTAAGTCACTCTATGATCAGTGTCCACAGCAGTAGCCTACTTCAGACTGCATTCACTTCAAATACGATATAACCACTGTTTGTTACGAAGTGACCAGGAAATGCACACAAAAGTTGAAGAAGCAAATTCTTGAAAGTGGGTGTGGTGAAATTAGGTAGGTAGTATCCTTAATAAAGCACTTTAAGAAGAGTGTACGACCAGTGTTATTCACTAATAATACAGTTTTGCAGTTTCCAAAAGTTCATTAGTTCATTAATTAGTAAAAGTGAATCTCTGACTTTACAATACAATGATTCAGTTCAATTCTAATGAAGAAATCTAATGAACAAATTTCTTCCAAACCTGACATAGAGGGTAAAAAACTGAACACTACCTTTCAATATAGAGAAGTTTGAAAAATGTATTATACAAGACCATCTACTATGCAGAGGACACAGGTGAGGTCAGATTGTTGCGTTTAGAAGTAGTGGATTTGACAATGCTGTGTTCAGTTAAATGTGCTAAGATTGTCATTTCTTTTGGCAGTTTTGACAGGTTATGCCTTCCTTACAGCTTTCAGTGAGTACAGAACTGTCAGAAACACTGTGGACAGTGCCTATGAAAGTTTGATCTGCCCGCTGCTGTACTGTTGTGCAAGAAAAAGAAGTTAAAGAAAGGAATGAAGAAAGAAAGTGCAGCATGTCACTTGACAAATCTCATTTCAGAGTTTTTTTTTTCGTTCCTTGACTCCTTGCTCCACTCACAGTTCTCAATCCCTCAGACCTGAACGCCCCTGTTTGGAGGGTGGTTTCATTTCAGTCTGAGGGGAGACAAGTTGACACTGTGCCAGTTTTCTGCTCTCCAATGGAGTCTACTCACATGCAGACTCACTCCCCAAGCTGTCCCATAATTCTTTGCAAATATTTGAAAATGGAAGGTTATTAGGTTGTTCCGTGCCTTCTTCTCCTTGTTCTGAATGAATATCCCAGCTGCTGTCAGAGTTACCCCTTATTCACTGTATGTTTAATGATTAGCTGTAAGGTATGAAATGTGATGCCATCTAATAGAATGATTTGCTGTAAGAGCTTTTATTCTAATAGTGTGCACAGAATTTAGAGACTGAGACTTCTACTACTTCCAAGGTGACTATATGTGCATCTGATAACCAATCATGGTGACATTATCATCACCAGCCTAATATTGTATAGGTCCCCTCTGTGCTGCCTCAACAGCTCTGTCACATTGAGTCATGGACTCCTCAAAACCTTTGATGGCATCCTGTGGTATCTGGCACCAAAACATTAGTAGCAGGTCTAAAGTCCTGTAAGTTGGGAGGTTCGACCTCCATGGAACATATCAGTGAGCCCCCATGACTCTGTCACCAGGTGACCGGTTGTCCTTTCTTGGAGCACTTTCGGTAGGTACTCACCACTCCGTACCAGGAACACCCCTGGAGACTTGCCTGCCATTCTGGAGATGCTCTGACCCAGTCGTCTGGCCATCACAATTTGGCCCTTGTCAAAGTGGCTGAGATTCTTATGCTTTATTCTTATGAACTGACTGTTTTTGCTCCTTAATACATCTTACATTTTCACAGGTGCCATTGTAACCTAATAATACGTGTAATTCACTTTAACTGTCAGTAGTTTTAATGTTATGGCTGGTCATCTAGGCTTACTGTATTGATTAGACGATGATGGGTACACATGCATGCTCATTTTACATTGCTCATTGTACACATTCTATTGTATATATTGTATATATTGTTTATGTATGCTCAGTTTTATTGATAAAATTTATGTGTATTCAGTTCAATTCAGTGAATATGTTGTGCACTGTTTAAACACAAGGAATCCAGACCAAAGGCTATTACATACCAAGCTTGATTTATTTGTGTTATTTATTCAGACATTGATTATTTAATTTGAATATTTGCATAACTAATGATATCAGAGCTCATCAGTGCTGCATCTCTAAAATGAGCTCAAATTTAGTTAAGGAGATCCAAGCTGGAGATGCAAGAGTTCATGTAGTGTCACCTTCTTAAATAGTGTTGTAATTATATGCTTGCTCTTTCAATTGTATCTTTTTCATTTGAAAAGATTCAATGGATATTAGGAGCAACACAAGATGTTCTTCAAGATCTTCATTTTGGCATAGTCATTTGCTTAGTTAAAGTCTAAATCTAAGACTGATTTCCAACAGTGCATCACTACTTGCATTGCAATGTCGTCAAGACTAGGCATAATCCATATTCAAGAAACCATATATTTGGCTTCAGACTTCAGATAGTAGATAATAAGCACTTGCTCCATCTTAAGATATGGAAGAATGGAAGATGGAGAGGTTATATATCTGTGTCTATGTTTCTTCCAGACCGTCGCCAACTGAAAGGCAGCTAATCCCCGTGGCCTTTGTGTCTGAGAAATGGTTTGAGATCTCCTGCTGAGGGCCTTTTACTACCTGTGGGTCGCTGCAACTTCCTCAATTTGGACCCCGGTACGCTCCATTTCTCAGATGTTTCACATTTCCACACAAATACAACAGGATATCTCTGCAGGCTGCTGTCTGCCACTGACTCATGCTTCTCTTGCAGAAGAAATCAGCCTCTTATGCAGCTTCTTGTGAGAAAATTGAGAGTTATTGAATACAGTCTTTTTATTTACACTGTAATCACGAAGACAATACAAATAGAGTATTCACAGTATTCGTTTATTTCTTGCTTATTTTTAGGGTGTACAAGTGGGAAGCATCCACTAATGAGATGGTATTCTGTGGAGTTTGTAGTTTATGACGAACTGTTGCAGACTACAGTTAATTAACAGTCGCGATGGAAAGCGCTTGTAATTTTACGTTGCTAATTTGAACTTTTCCCTGATTTCCAGGAGCCCACTGGAAAGTCTCCAATTCTTGTGACAAGAAAACACAACACAATACAAAACAAAATCGAACAAAGGCAAAACGAAACAAGGACCCAAGCAATTGCAGAAGGAAGAGCAGGAACGAACACGCAGCTTTTGTACAAATGGTGGATCTCCCTGGACGCGGAGTGAAGATGTTTATTTTTCTAAGCTGATCGCAGAAGAGAGCAGTGCTATGGTTGCCACTCCAGATTATTTTCCATAGACTTCTGGTCATTTAGAGATGATACAGTATACTTAGAGTTAATATATTATATACATATATTACTGTATGTGTGGATGTGTTGGGGAAGATCACCGCTGCAGACGGTTTATTGGAGGGATGCTTTCGAAGAGATGGGCTGCTTTTCCGGTGAAGGGGGGGTGAACAGACTTTTAAGAACTATGTGCCAATAACGCCAATATGTGCCACTTTATGTACAGATGGGACGCGTCTGGGAGTTGATGGAAAACTACAGACATCACGACGAGTCATTTCTGTGACGGTATTCTATATCAACCCATCCTTTTTTTTTTGTATAGAAACGTACTAATATGTATTTGAAATATGTTTTGAAATAGTTGAACAACGATGTGTTGCAGACGTCCAAAAATATTTATAAGAAGCACTATTTGGTTAGACAAAAGAAGCAAAGCGACTGACGAAACCTCCTCCTCGCCCCACTTTTGAGTTCAACGTATTGTTATTAGGCCCTGTTTTAAACGGAATAGTCTTCTCTATTTTTGTACAAAGAGGTTACTCACTCACAGCACCGTCGCTCAGTTCCACTGCACCTGAACTTTTGGGACTGTTAACTTCCCATCTGAGATTCAGCGATTCAGCCAGGAGGCAACACTTTTTCTTTTCTTTTTTTTTTAAGACCACCATTGCATCGATTCTGAAGATTCTGAAGTCATCGTCTAGTATAAAATTTACTCCTTTTTCCCTTTTATTTATTTATTTTTTCATTCACTTAAGCCATGCCTCAACTTCATTTTTTAAATTAAAAGTCTTTTAATTGCTGCTGGGTGAGAATTGAAACCTGTGCTATCGGTTAGCCACACTCATCTGGATCTCCAGTGAAGTTCTTTTGTACTGATCTATACTGTCGAAGAGCCTCAGTCAAAGCCTCATATTTTTAACAGCAGTACGCAATACATTTTGATTGTTTGTGCATCAAAGTGAACACAAGGTAAATGCTTTTTTTACAGCAACATACAATGTACAGCTGTTAGTATTCTAGGGCTTAGGATAAAACATGGAATTCTCTGATTTATTTTTGTGCCAAGTCATTGTTGAGTGCCAAGTTGATTCTTCTTATAGTTTTTTCTAAACACTCCTATGTACCATATATATTATTTATTCCTATGCTTCTGAAATGAAGATGTAATGAAATATAAGAATATATGTAAACAAATGCAGGAATTTCACCTGGTGTGATACTAAAGTGTATTTTTCTTTTTTTTTTAAGAATAATTTTAAGGATAATCTGAATATGATACAAAGACACTGGTTTGAAGTTTTGCTTTATTTGTAACTTGCATCTTATTCATATATACATTAATATCAGCAACAAAATTTAAAAGTAATGAGAAAATGGAAAAATCCCACCAGCAGAAACACTGCAAATGTACAGTGTTTCAGAATAATTAATGTAACTCTGGGCACAAAATTGAACATTCATTTTTGAACGAAAATGCGGGATGCCCAATGAAGTAGTGGACACTTTAAGCAAGGGTGTGTGTATGTGTTTGTATGTGTGTGTGGGTGTGTGTGTTGTGTGAATGTGTATTGATGTGCATGTTTAACATCAACTCAAAAGAACTCCAGGCCAAAGAGTTGTAGGTATTTAGGTCATTTTATTGAAAAAATAAAAAAATAAATAAAAAAAAGAATTCAAAAACTAAATTCTACACAGATTAATTTGAGATTAGGCCAAAAGATTACAATATTTGAATATATGGGAGGGAATAGCCTGTTGTCTAAACTACATTACTGGTTGCGTTTCTGTGCTGTTCATGACAGAAACAGATCTTGTGAGGAGGATAATCTTGTGAGGACTTTCATTCATTTATTTTACAAAAATGCTCCTCTATAGAACCAAAAGGTCCTTCTATGGCATCGCTCAAAGAATTCTTTGTAGCATTTATATTTTTAAGAGTGTAGGACATTGATAACGTATTGTGATCTGTAGGGAATCCCATGTGAACACCATGTTAGTATGATTGTAAGACATTCTACTCCAGAAAGTTACAGTTCAGTTATTTGGGCCAGGAATGGTTAATCTGCAGCCCCATGCAATTTATGAACAATATGAAAGACAGTTACCAACTGACCTCCATTACCAGCTGACACATGGTCCGCCCACAAGTGTGTTCAATCTAAGAAACTGTTGTGAGACTGTGAATCATTAGAGAATGCTGGCAAAACTCCCCTTCTAAGGAATGCATTCAGCCACTTTAAGCTGCACCCATTGCTGACACAGATGTGCAAATGCACATACACACACAGCTTGTATAGTCCCTGTAGAGAAGTATTGCCAAGAGAATAGGTCTAACTGGAGCAGATAAATATGAACCTGTTGGCACCATGCTTAATGTCAGGTGTGGGCTAGCGTGGCATAAAGTGGAGCAGTGGGACTGTGTTTTCTAGTAGAACTAGCCTAGAATCTAGTAGAAAGCATTCCCTGGACAGTAGAGACAGTTACCGCAACAAAAGCAGGATTAACTCTTTTTCAGAAGAAACAATGAGTGCACAGATGTCTCAATACTTTTGTCCATATCGCGTATAAGAAATAATGTAAAGCTAAATTTTACTTTTGTTAAATATTTTATATTTTACATCAGTTTAAACCCCAAAACAGCTGCTTTTTATGCTTGCAGTTGTAGCTAATAGAAACTAGTCAGGACAATGACTATTTCATGAATTAACCACAATGCCAATTGTCAGACTGAATATGCTATTAAAACTGCACCCTAATGTGACCTTTCATACTTTAATTATTTAATTATTTCATAATTTAATATAATTCTAAATGTAAAAAATTCTCTGTTTTACAATAATAAGAAGGTTGTCCACTATAATTTCTCATGAGCTGGAGTAGAATGTTTGCTTACATTCTGTAAAGCGTATCCAACCCTACAACAGTTGCGATGGGAGAACACCTGTGGGAGGGGCAAGGGAAAGTAAATTCAGTATGAAGACAACACAAACATTATATACCACAAAAGATGCACAGCAATAATTGGCGTACCTGTGATGTGAGTTTCGTCCTGATGATGATGTTGTTTCTTGGCATGGTAGATGTGCATGTAGCTGTGATAGAGGAAATAACTGAAGTACCTTTCCGCCCTGTTTAACAGTAATACACCAACTTTCTTGCACCTGTTGTTCAAAGGGGAATGTATGTCTTGTTGACTATTAAAACTCAATGATTGATGGACAATCAGCACTAAATTGTGAAGCCAGACCAAAACCGCTACTGTATATCCATACTGGACCCACATATTTTAATTTGTGGAAAGGCATATTGTCACTGTCACACAAACCAAAATTATCTTCATTTTTCTGTTACAGTATTTTCAGTTTTTCCCTTTTTTATCATTTGATTCTGGCAGTTGTCCTTAACATTGAACTGACCAATGATCATTCTGAAGGTTTTTGCGTGACAGCCACAATATGTGACAACACTGCCTCTACTAGCTCTGCTTCCTCTATTTCTGTTGATCATATTATTAAGGGTATGGCGTGGCAATGCCTGCCTGACGGTTTGTTTGTGCCGTTGACTGAATCTCATGAAACTGCTCAGATATAAACAGACTTTATTCCCTCAAAATCTAACAGACCAAAACCTTCAATGACCTTCCCTAAAACCGGACTCCTTATGAAAAGAATTGCTGTATCACTGTATTATATAAACATGTACATGCATTTTTTTTATATATTGACTACTATCTATGTTCTTTTTAAAGTTCTTTTTACCTTTGTTTCTGAGGATATGATGGATTATGTTAGGAAATGCATTTTGTTTACATGGCGTATAAGACCACAAAGGTTCTATCACAGAACAGAAACAACTGTGCCAACGTCTACACTGCTATCCATGCTGCCGTTGTGTTAAAAACTCAATACAGAAATTTCAGTTGACAGTGCAATACCTGGACACAGGCCTGCTGAGACATTACTCTCATTAAGGGTGCCAGTGGATCTTCCACTAATGAGGGAAAATGGGGCAATTTGCATAGGCTGACGAAAGAGTTGGGTAATGTTGCACGTTTATAGTAGCAGTTTATCACTCTCATAACAAAGCCCTGTATCTCTGAAATGGAAAACCTAGAGGAGATATTAGTAATATCAACTCTAACATGCATTAAAGAACTTTGAAAGTATGTATTCTAGCTCAGTTTGAGTTTAACATGGTCAAACGGTTCGCTTCTTATAAAGTCATACATAATGTAGTACACAAAGTGATACTCTTGCTCCCGAGTGGCAGCTCTGTCTAATGGTTGGCTCTGTCATTGGAAGGCTACAAGTCACCACTCATTGCTGGTGTAAAAACAGGAAATCGTACATATGTGACTAAAATACTATTTCGGGATTTGTACAATTTCACATGACTTGAGCAGAGAATGTAACAAAGGAAGTAGGACATTTTTATTACCTGAACCTACACCTGAACCTAAACCTGAACATAACCTACTACACCTAAAGTTAATTATAACCTAAATGCAGGCTAAACTTAACCTGACTCTAACGTTAACCATCAGCTAAATTTAGCGTAACCCTTACCCCTACAGAACCACAGTAGAATGTGTAATTATTACCATTTCTGCAGGCATAAAGCAGGACAGGTTGGGTATTGTGTGTATTTGGCAAAACAGCTCCATGTGAATTGTAAAAAAATATGTACGAATATGTTACGAATGTTACAAATGTTACGAATTTCTTAGAGTGAACTTGGCGATGAATTGGAGAACATGCTTTTGTGAAGAGGTCAGCCATTCACTTTTTCACAGCATTGCCGGTTACAACCTCTGCTGTGCATTTGATGCAATTAATGATTAATCACACACAAAAAAAGTTCTACATGAAATCCACTCTGAATATTTAAAGTGACTTAATCGGAAAGTGGAAAAGGTTGTTTTCAGTGCGATCCCACAGAAAGTGCTACGGCCTACATAACCGCCTTCAAAAGAGCAGGGGGTTTTATGGAGATCTTGCAGGTTCTTTTAATGTCGCAGAGAAACTTGCCCACTGTACATCATTCCAACATGAATCATGTGATTTTATGATTTAAGACAGCGCCTAAATGGCCGAAAACACTGCCAAGTAGATCTGCTTTCATACAGTCAGTTTGTATTCCGCTCCTGCTGTAACTGCTAGTGGCTAGCTGCCAGTGCCAAGGCTTCCTCCCCAATAGATTGCAGTAGATGGCTGATATTTCACCAGTGTGACAGGCTTGGGAAACAGCTCTGCATTGGGTTCGAATAATAAAAAAAATAAAAAAGAAGAAAAAAAGAAAGAAATAAAACATTCCTAACACGGTTTGTTTCGTTTTCCTGGAGAAAGTTATGCCCCCAGCACCTTCCCTCAGACAACTCAATAAATGAAGTGTCAATTAAAAAGCACTAAAAGCAGGCAGACAAGCAGCTTGTGTCGCTGTGATCACTGTGGGTAGTGAAGATTGTTCTGGGCTACCTGTCTCAGCCTGGCTCTCGTAAATGTGTCTCCGGCACTCATTCAGTGTGGGCCTGAATGAGATTTTTGTGTTTGTGTGTTTTGCTTGCAGTCGGCAACAAGAGCACTGTCAGCTGAGGACCACGTTTTCAGTGCTTTTTTTATGTGCTTCTACAGGCTTGTCCATGCTCCGCCCATAAATGTGTTGCTTAAAGGTAATGTCTCAAGGTTGGACAAGCTTTACATCCTATTGAAATTCTATTCAATCTAATGAGAATCTGTATGGTTCAGTATCTGAAGCTCTCTCATTGGTGAGGACTTCAGGAGTAGAACTAAAGGCCTAAATGCATCATCATAAACATGGTTTAACGTTTTAACATTACATTTGCATTTCCCTTTGGGTGGGACCAAACTTCATGATAAAAGGGACACCCTGAGCCTCTTGAAAGTCCTTGATATGACACTGCCTGTAATTTGAGCAGTAGCCTAACCAGGATTCAGTCAGTCGTTAGAAATGGAAATCAGTGGTGACTGAATAGTGTGCTAAAACGTCTCATTGGACTGAATGGGATGCGTTCCTGTGAAAGTATGCTTTTGTGGGTGGAGCATGGAGACGTCAGGCAGACTTGAAAACCTGAAAAAAGTCAGCAGTGCAGGGCAGGTACCATTTTCCTAATGCATTCGAGTTAAAACACTGTTTTAGTGCCACTTTTTCCATTTTGCTATATCTTTTCACCTTTCTAAATCCACGTATAGCTGTTTTCATCTGGTGCTGTACACAAGACATCAGTCAGCCTGCGTAGATTATTATGATCTCAGTGTCATGTGTGTTTGTGTTTTTTTCTTTTCTCTATCCTCAATTGTTTGTATACAGTTTTCCACAACATAAGTTTACAGTGTAGCCCTAATACATTAATTATTATATTCAAATGGATTTCAACTGGTCATTCACTGACAGCACTGGTCCTTATGATTCCCTCCAAAAAGCACAGCTTAACTAGATATCTGAATATCTAGAAGTCCATCGCTAGTGGACTCCAGCATTTCTCTAAAACCATGAAATCTGATTTTTTTTATTTTTATTTATTCATTTTTTTTATTTTTATTTTTCCATTCAGGCATTCAGGTACTGAACATATTTTGGACATCCGAGGCTAAAGGAATAAGGTCTTTAGCTTTTTTCTTCTGATTGTTCTCATGAGTCGTGTATGTCGGTAGAATTCCTGTAATGCTATACAAAACCAATCAGACCCAGTCTTCTTGTTGCCATAAAACTGACGAAAAAAAAAAATGTACTTTGTGAAACTTTTTTTTATATATTTGTGCTTACTATATCAGAGTACCTCTTTTTTTCTTTTGTACAAGTTCTATAAATATAGTACATAAAACAATATAACGAAGGGGGAAAAAAAACACACATACACATGCACATACACACACATACACATAAAAAAACACGCACACACAGATACTATCGGTCTCTGTGTCAACTCAGTATGGTGTATTTTTATTTTTATGTCTTGGAGTCTCTCTCCCACTCCTTCTCTTCCTCTCTCTCCCTCCCCTCCTTCTCTCCCTCTCTTCCTCTCTCTCTCTCTCTGTCCTTTTTTTTTGTAGGTATTGGTAAAGTTACATTTCCAGGTGACATTGGTTTTTAGTTCCTCTTGTCCTTAAGCTCTCTGTGTTTTTGGCCACTGTAAATGCAGCTCTCACCGGAGCGACTCTGTACATTTAGTACTCTCATGTTGCTATTAATAAAACGTTCAACAATACGGGCTGTCTTTCTAAAAACATGATCAAAAATGTTTGTAAAATGACAAATGGGGGAATTACTGGGGGATGATATTGAAAATAAAAGTGATTTCAAATGATTTGATTTAGCATCGGATGGTTACTTTCTCTCCTTTATCATTCTTCTCCACATAATCCATGGAAAACAGTAGAAGATAAGGTTGGTAGTTTCAGCGCAAGAAGGAAGGAAAATGCTCTGCATTGCTTTTTTTTGCCCATTTTACTGACTGGAGACACGGATATTGTCACTGTGCCACAAAAACCTTGTATCATGTTGTTTACTACTTTTTGACATACACTACATTGTGTATGTCAAATGCACGCATTACTAACACAGATGTGAAAATGCACAAACACACACACAGCTGGTCTAGTCCCTGTAGAGAAGAACTGCCAATAGAATAGGACTCTCTGGAGCAGATAAACATGAGCCTTTTGGCACCATGCTGCCTAATGCCAGGTGTGGGTAGAGAGGTATAAAGCCTCCCAGCATTGAGCCGTGGAAGAGTGGAACTGTGTTCTCTGGAATGATGGTTGGTGCTCCTTCCAGTACTTTTGATGGGGAGTTGGGGAGTTGGCGATGATGTTGGGTGAAGAACCTCCACCATCCTGTGAGTGAGGTACTAACACTATTGTCTCTGAATGCAATAAAATCCACACAGCAATGCTCTAAAATCTAGTAGAAAGTCTTCCTCCCTGGAAAATAGAGACAGATACTCCAACAAAAGCACAATAAACTCTTTTTTTAAACCCTTTACTTAAATAATACTTAATATTATTAAATAAACTTATTAATAATGCTTACAAGTGCTTATAAATACTTGAATAATCAATTGCCGCTATTCAAAATATAGATATCGATATATGAGAACAAATGTTTGTATTAACCTATTTTGCACTGGTTGCAGTATTTTCTAAGGTAACTAACCTCACTGTATAGTCATTACTGAAGGTTCACTGTTTTATCCACAAAAGCCTCAAAAGTAAAACAGCACTATGTATTGAATTGGAATGCATTATGATCATAAAGCACTTATTATTTTATTACAGCTGTTTCTCTCTCATACCTGCAATGCCCCATTATATCACCTAGCCCGTAACTACATACATACCTTTCATACAGAAATGCAGATTGAACACTCATTATGTATTTATAAGACCACTGCTGAAAAACAGGAGCTTGGAATTGCTCTCTGTGTATGTCTGGACTGCTGTGGGCACAAACAGGAAAGAACCACGTTTCTGTGGGTCTTTCCAGACAGACCCCCCAGTCTCCTAACTGATATCAGAAGGATGATGAATAACCAGTGATTTGTAAGCAGTTATAGCTGTAAGGGAAACAGCTGTACTCTGAGAAAACAAAATGACGAGTCTGTAGATTCTATTAAAGAAGCTGGATTTTTTTTTCTTTTTTCTTTTTTTTTTTGGGGGGGGGGGGGGGGGGTTAGTCTGTTAGAAACACATAATTTAACCTTATAAAAATCTAAAAATAACACCACACATGTTTATTTATTTATTTATGCTTTATTTATTCCAGCTCCCAAAATACCTCAGGCTGCTAATGAGCACACTACAGCCTGTGACAGTTGTGTGTGTGTGTGTGTTTCTATTTTGCGTGACTACAATTTCTTTCTGTTCTATGATAATCTGTTCACTGTTATTATGCTGTTATTGCACTGGATTGATTTATATATGCAGTGTGGTGTTCATATTCTACTCCGTTGCAAACTATTTCATTACTCAAGTTTCTATTCTATTTTATTCTATTCTATTCTTTTTTATTTTATTGTGTTACATTACATTGAATTGCTTTGTTTTCACATCCTTCTCCCTTGGCTTGTACTTGCATTATAGACACTGTCTTCTATTCTATTCTATTCTATTGTGCTACATCAGATTCCATTAGACTGTACTGTATTACATACTTTTCCGTTGTCTTGTATTTTGGTTATATGCAACAAATTCAATTCAATTTAATTAATTTCAATTCAATTCAATGCAATCCAATTCAATTTAATTCTATTCTATTCTATTATATTCTATTGTGTTACATTACAGTGAATTGCTTGGTTTACACATTCACACTTTTCCATTGTCTTTCATTCACACTTCATTCTTTTTTATTCTATTCTATTCTATTGTCTTGTATTTCTGGTATATACACTGAATTGAATTGTATTGTGTGAATTGCTTGGTTTTCACATTCACATTTCCACTGTTTTGTATGTGTTATAAACAATTCTATTATATTCTTTTCTATTGTTACATCAGATTCCATCACACTGGATTGTTTTCTATTGTCTTGTCTTTTTGTTATGTACACTGAATTCTGTTCGGTTCTATTCTATTCTATTCTATTCTATTCTATTCTATTAATTTTTCAGTAGTCATTGAGTACACAGTTATGTATTTGCACCTCTTCTGCTTGATTAATTATGTCCTCTGATATTTGATTAAATAGTTAGCGGACAGCGCATTCCAGACTGGGGCTGTCATCAGATGTCCACTGGCCTTGATGGGAGAATGCAATGTGTGGAATCGCACTGACGGAGCTGCTCCTCTCCGGGCCACAGGCCTCACCTGAGTCCCTGTGAGATAGAGAGAGAACACTGGAGCCACAGCTGTCACAGCTCATTATGCCTGTGTGCACTGCTTCAAACCGGAGAGGGACACTTTCAACCCCTCCGAATAATCAGATTGATGGAAAATTTGCATAGTGAAAGTGGTAATGGTCAGACTATTGCATAGATGCTCTCTCATGCTCTCTTTCTTTCTCTTGCTCTCTCTCAAACACACACACACTGACATACACAGCGTGCATTTATGAGTACGACATAAATTACATCTTTAGTATGTACATTCATTCCACCCCATTCAGATCTCCGTCAGGGGTAAACGCATCACCAAGTTAGACTTGTTTTTCTAGAGTGGTCCCAGCACTCGTCGTGACCTGGGTACTAATACTCAAACTGAGTCACATTAGCATCAGCCTCTTCTCTCTCTCTCTCTCTCTCTCTCTCTCTCTCTCTCTCTCTCTCTGCCTCCCTTTACCTCTCTCTCTCTCTCTGCCTGTTGCTCCTTAGGGCTTAAAGAGGCTGCCACACTGTATTAGTATGAGCCCTGTCTGATCACCCTACAAGTGCTTCCCTCTCTCTCTCTCTCTCTCTCTCTCTCTTTTTCTCTCTTTTCTCTCTCTCTCCCTCTCTCCCTCTCTCGCTCTTTCACATTCACACACCCATGCTCACACAAACACCCCACTGACAGGCTCTCTGTTTCCTGACAGGCACATGCACACACCAGGCTGACTGAGAAGAGCCTCTATTCACACACACACACACACACCAAAAATATCTGACATATAGACAAACACACACAGATACACAAACATACACAAATGTTACATCCTCGCTCGCCCTCTTTTCTTTCATTACTAATGCAGCCACACACACACTCCTCCCTGACACAAACACACACTACTCCAAGTCTCTAATCCATTAGGCAGCATTATGCAAGACCGTGCCCACGTCCTGGTCATTGAGGAAGGCAGCTGCTGCCAGCAGCAGGCAGCCTGGCACATCCAGCGTGCTGAAATTAAACTCCAAGTGGAGCCCATGAGAGTGACCTGCCAGCCTCTCCACCACCTCACATACCCCCTCAAGTCGCACCCCACTGGCTCACTTCACTGGCAGACCCTTCCAGAACCTACTCCAACTCCACCCAGCTTCAAACATATGCACCTTTTTCTGAATTCAGTATTTGTAATTTTTCTGAATTCAGTATTTGTAACACTTGTGAGACTGTTGTCAGAATATTACACAACTTTGCAACCAGTTTCTATACTTTCATTTCCGAGGATTGCAGGTTCGAATCCTGGGTCATGCTGCCTGCCATCAGCAGCCGGAGACAAAAAGAGCACACTTGGCCTTGCTCTCTCTGGGTGAGTCGATGGCTTTCTCTCTCTTTCCACATCACTTCAGTGTGATGTTGGCGGCATGGGCATCTGCTAGCCGATGCATCAGAGCTGGGTTCTTAGCGCGTTTCTCGGCAGGTCAAAACAGGCAGTGGCAGGTTGTACATGTATTGGAGAAGGCATGTGTCATTCTTCTAGAGTCGGGGTCATTACATGTAATAGTGGTTGGTGTGGCGCAACAGATAAAACCACTAGCTGCCACTGAGCTATTACACCATGTGGGAGACCAGGGTTCGATTCCCAGTCTGGGTGACTAAGCTGCGCTACACCAATAAGAGTCCCTGGGCAAGACTCCTAACACTACATTGGCCCACCTCTGTAATTCCATTCACCTTGTACGTCGTTCTGGATAAGAGCGTCAGCTAAATGCCGTAAATGTAAATGTAATAGGAAGAGAGTACCAATAAGTGGGTTGGTCTAAAATTGGGGAGGAAAATTAAGTAAAAATGACAAAGATAAATAAATGAATAAATAAAAAACAAGTAAAAATGCACAAAATAAGTTTAATAGTAGTATTTTTATATTATCAATCTAGTAATATCAAATATTAGAATTCTACAATGTATTTGATAAAAATGAAAAATTAAAGCAGCAATATGTGAGAACTGGCATTTCTTGCTCATGGGGATGATGGAAATAAGCATCAGCATCAGCATGATTCTGAAACTGCTATTTTTAAGTAAAAATGCAACATAGTGATGCTTTAAGTACCTTCATTATTCAAAACCAGGAAAACCAGAAAACCTGGAAAACCAGGATCAAAGCATAGGGGCAGCTATGCTATTGCACCTCTGGAGCAGAGACACTTCAGGGACTTTGCGGATGTGGATATTAAACCCACAGCTCTGTGATCAATAACCCAGTGCTCTAACCACTGAACCACCACTGCAACAATATGGTACAAAGCACTGCAATTAAGGGTCACAAGCATGGTGCATTATTCTAATTTATTAATCGTTAATCGATTTGATAATTAACTGTCTATTAAGTATTTATTTTTACCCAATATAACAACCCTTATTACCTACACATTGGAACCAGGTCAGATACAGACATCCCTATACATGCAGCCATATTTAGCAGCAGATTTTCCAATGTCACTGTGTTAACACGCTCAGCCCACTGTGATTAAAATAGAACTGGAGAAATGGCTAAACCTGCTTCATTTCACTGGCTGCTAGATGGAAGATTTGCCACTGACAGTGCTCATGTATGGTGGACTGACTATTAAGCTGGCTGCATAAAAGCCATTTCTACCATTTCTTCAGCTACACAGAGAGGACAGCAACACTAGCTGATAAGACCAATTACAAGAATAATTACAAAAATATAATGACAATGTTCTTGTTACAGTGCTGAAAACAAAGCTATATTATGCTATGCTACATATGGACAAAAGTATTGGGACACCTGCTGTCTAATAGCTTCTTCAGAAAATCAAGGGCATTAAAAATGAGTTTATACTGCTTTTTGTTGGGAGTAAATTTCTCTACTGTCCAGGGAAGGCTTAAGGCTTTCCACTAGATTTTGGAGCATGGCTGTGAGCATTTGATTGCACTCAGTGACAAAAGCATTCATGAAGTCATAATACTGGATGATCAACACCCCTCCTTATCCCCAACTCCCCAACTCATTCCAAAAGTATTGGATGGAGCACCAACCATCATTCCAGAGAACACAGTTCCACTGCTCCACACGCCTGCCAATATATAGCTTCTGTGTGAGACTGTAAAAAAACAGCCAATCAGAGTAGGGCTCTTCACGATCAACAGGTCGGTCGACAGTCCATTGGCTGTTTAAGGGCTTAAATATGGAATAAAGGACAAGATCAAGTCATGTGTTGTTGCTAAATCTCTAGAGGCAGGCACAAGCAGAGCTTCAAAATTTCACTGTTGAAACAAAATGTTATGGTGGAAACTTTAAGGGACGAATATATTGGATTCAGGATGGCACCTGCTTTCTACCTTAGATTCTATCCTGTTGTTTCATTTGAGAAGACAGTTATCAAAGCATTTTACCGCTAGCTGTTAGCAGCAATGTATGTGACAAATAAAACTTTGAATTTGGGCTATACAACATTTTAAAACTTAAATGTACTTACAGTCTTAAGATTAGATTCTAACTGACTTTGGACCACCTGTATTGGTTCATCATTATATGTTCACATAATTTAACCCCTTACCATTAAAACAGTTTATGGCCCACCAGCAGGCAGAGTGTTATAAAAAGCTTCTATTACCAAATAATAGCCCCACCAGTTTCCACAGAAGTACCCTGTAGTTAGAATACCTGAGTATGTAATAAGTCTTTCCGCATTAACCCTTTAAAAAGCCTATGGCCTGCCGGTGGGCCAAAAGGGTCAAAACAAACCTCTTTTACCAAAGAAAAGCTCCACCAGTTTGTACAGAAGTCCCTGTAGTTACTGAGAGTGTAAGGGGTTAATTGGAAGCTGAAATATGTTTAAATATAAAAAATAAGAAAATAAAAACATTTAAAACAAAGTTAATATTGCAGTGTAATTCTGGAGCAATGTAGGGGTTAAGTGTCCTTGCTTAAGGGTCCTTTGTGGTGCCCCACTCTAGAAGAAGTGTGCTTACTCTCCTGCTACTTCTACACTGTAACATCTATAATACTATAACCCATTCCTGACCTCTCCATCCAGCGCTCTGCATCCCACACAAATCAAAGAGAGAAGTGAGAGAGAATGCGTGCGTTTGAGAGAGCGAGAGAACCAGAGAGACTGTTTGATGTCCCACAGAGTGCTCGACCCTTACAGTAAAAGTGTAATTTCAAAGGTTTTTTTCCTGAACGTTGACTGCCTCCATGAAATTTAAATTAATTTTGATCCACATGAAATTCTCAGTGTGCCGCACACCGCCTTTGGTATGTGCCTGTCAAGAATACCGTTTCCAACGCAATTGCTATGGACTTCTTGAGCGATCATAGGCCTTGGCAGTACCTTCAATCATTTCTACTCTTCGTGCTGTTTGGAGAATTGCCCAATCTCTATTTCTGTAAGAACTACAACAGTGTAACATTGCTTACATGCTCTAATTTTAATATGCAATTTAGGGGGAGGTTAGAGACTGCTGGCCCTGTCCCTATGCTCTGTTCATGCACAGCATAGGTACACTGCAGCACAGAGGGAGAAAATAAAACAGTTAATTTCCCAAAATAAGAGACTCATGCCGCTGGTTCCACTGCAGTAACCACAGGTAGATCCATCTGGAACTTTTGAAAAGGGATGGTGTTCCTTCTAAAAGCCATATGTTGTTCAAGAAAGGGATTTGAATAAGTTCAGTACGCAATATTTTTAAAAATCTCACCCTGAACTGCCTGAGCCCACGGGTATCATAACCGTAATAGCAAGCTTATCAGGTATCTGTGTAATAAAACTGTTATATAAATCATAAACTAGTTTTATGCAGTGACAGCAATTGCTCCACGGGATAGCTAGGTAAGAGGACATTCGTCATCTTACCGGCATGACTGAGAGAACAGAACAAATAAAATGGGAGTTAATGATAGGACAGGAAAATAACACTAGAGCCCTCTGCGACAATGTGGGCTGTATGGTATAGTGTGCTTTGTATGCACAGGAAAGTGATTCATGACGTCTAATGGAATGTGAGTGTGGGAGTGTGTCTTAAATTGAAAATGAATAATGGTAAATTAATTTTTCTCCATGCAGGGAAATAAAATTCATTCATGCTGACAGAACAAGTCTTATCTGGAAGGTATAATGTGATGCTAGTCAGTGATGAAACATTTATTATTATAGAAAGAACACCAAAAAGAAAACCAGAAAGAAAATGCCAAGCAGGTCTACCTCGGCCATGATGTTTGGGAAAACATGTGGTAGGCTGGGGACTGACTCTTATCGAACTGCTGTCAATGCAACTTTACTGAGTGCTCAGCTCTGATGCATCAATTAGAAGACACCTCTGCCAGCCAGCATCGCACTGAAGTAATGGTAATGGTAATGAATGAATGAATGAATAAATAAATAAATAAATATATGCATGCATACTCTTTTGGTTTGGGCCTTGCCATCAGAATATGAGCATATGTGTTAGAAGGCCAGAAGCCCCCTCTTATATGGTAGAGTTAAACATTATGTAGCATACTTTCCCTTAAAAAAAGCTTCAATCATTTTGATGCTCCACTGACCTGTAATAAGAAGAATAGCATCTCTATTATTCCCACTCCAGGCCAGAATGCTGACTACTGCGCTATCTAACTTTAGTGAACTGGGCAGGACAGCGCTTGTGAGAACTGTGTGGCACTGCGTAATCCGAGTCACATTCGTGTGAACTATTATATTATAATATTCGTAATATTACACTACCATGTCAGTCCAATGTGATTCTTTCACTTCAGAGGCCGGTTCAGCATCCTTCAGCTTGTCCAGAAATGCATGTGTAAAGTGACTCCTTCAGGGGTGGCTCAAAGCGCAAATCAGACTTCATCACTGTTGGGCGAGTTGGGCATACTCACATAATGAAGACACCTCTGCCAGCCAGCATTGCACTGAAGCAGAATGTAAATGGCAAGGCCAGTTATGCTCTCTCAGGCTCTGGCTACTGATAGCATGATCTGGAATTCAAGTCAAGTCAAGTCAAGTGGGTTTTTATTGTCATTTCAACTACATACAGAGTACACAGTGAAACGAAACAACATTCCTCCAGGACCATGGGGCAACATAGACATACAGTGCATACAGAACACAACTGCAACACAGGACAAGTGCAGACAGACAACACAACACAATACAGACAAAGAGTAATAAATACATTAGGGGTAGTGTGCAAATTCTGCAGTGTGCAATAAATATTGAGTTCAGTGAGGTAGTAAAGTTATTAATGCAAAATGGATCAAACAAACAATCAAATCCATCAAACAATCCTCATATGAGTCCTGCTTTTTGGGAATCTTAATTTAATTTTGATTCTTTGTAAAATGACAAAATCTCAAGCCCCCCCTGTTGCAGTTTGACCAAATTGCTCAACCAGCTTGACCAAACTAGTCAACCAGAATGATCTGCTCCTCAGCCCGGTGCTTGGCCCTTTATATATCTGGCTGGCTTGACTTGATGTTTGCAATTTGGTAAAGTGACTTTAGGCTCATGTGCATTTACTCCAGAGTGTCCCATTCATTGGCAATGCTTTTCTATGGAGAATATTTAGAAGAAGCGTTGTGGGTGCAGCAATGGGTATATTGTAAAGTAGGAGTGGAGTATCACTTCAAAGACATCCATTTAGTAAATTTAGATTTTTTTTGTCCATAAAATGTAAAACTTCATAGTGTGCAACGGTTCTCCTTTCAGAGCTGTCAGTGGTGTCTTATTGCGTCTGCTTTGGGTGTCAGAACTGCTGTGTGCTTGAGCTGTGCTGATATGATTGGTGTGGTTGACTGATCGAAGTCCGTGTAGCGTGTGAGGAAGTGTCTGCTTGAATCTGTCATTGTGATTAAACTACACACAGCAGCTCCCTTCGCACATGGTTCTGCAAGAGTGTGTGTGTGTTTGTGTGTGTGTGTGTGTGTGTGTGTGTGTGTGGTTTATGCATGTTTGTGTGTTTAGAACCAGAACAGACATTCATCCGAGTTTCACAGGCTTCACTTTTACAGAATTTAAATCGAAGTCTGGTGTCGTGGAAACGGCTGACACACGGTGTGCAGGCTGGAATGAAATAGTGCTGAGGGAAATCTAATCCTGTGAAGATGCCCACAGTCAAAGAGGAAGTGTTCACAAGGTAATACCTGCCACTCTTCACTGTACATCCATGTCCATGGTAATGAATGAATAAATAAATAAATAAATATATGCATGCATACTCTTTTGGTTTGGGCCTTGCCATTAGAATATGAGCATATGAGAGAAGGCTATAAGAGCGAGGCCAGAGTTCAGGCAACCTCTGCTTTGTGGGCTTTATAGGAAGTATATGTGGTGGTGGTAAGTTGTGGACACTTCATAGCGAACATATGAAGAAGGTAAAGATGGTAAGGATGGAATTCATAGAGCATTAAATTGGGAGGAGAAGGGGCTTCAGGCCTGTTAATAATACCAGTAGTTATATATGAAGAGTTCCAAAGCATCATGGTACATTATGTTTATTAACCATATTTAATGCAATAAAAACACTTTCCTTTTAATTAAGGGCAGATAATGGCAAATTAATAATCATTAAGCAGTTTTTCATTTTAATTGTATTGTTTTGGAACAATATTGCATTTATTCAAAGTTAAATAGTGACAGCACCTCTCCATCACCCCCATTATTCTGCATTTGGGGAACGGATCGTTAAACCTGACACACATCAGTTCAGGTTTGACCTGTTAACTGTTTTCGCTGGTCTGCAAAATGATGCTCTTTATCACTCTGAAATTACTCGGCATCAATTTTACTTCAGCGGCAGCTTGGTCTCCTTCATTATTGGTTATATTGGCTGGAAAAGTGACTTTAAATGTGGCCAGCCCACTAGCGAGGGCCTGCTAGCCCTAGTCAAAGCTGGTCAAGCAAATGGCTTTTACCATTGTGTTTCTTCATATCCCACTGCCTTGAAAACAAACTGAACTACTTTAGCTGACCACTAATACATCATCAACAAGCTTACAAAATTCATGCATATACCACTAAAGTGCACCTCAAGAAATGTATATCATTTATATGAAGGCAATCATATTTCACAATTCATAAGGAGCACCCATCCACTGGTGGTGATGTTTTGCCAAATACACACAAATGTGACACCACCGCATTGTGATTTTCTCCATTATGGAACTTCTACAAAAGGATTAATGGAGGGAAACTTGTGCAGAATCGGAAAGAATTTCATATTCTACTATTGCAATGTTTAGGGTTAGGGTATCTGGCGCCTAACCTTTGCACAGTAATGTCTGAACTATATAAAAGTCACTGTCTTGCTGAGTGTACATTTTATTTATACAGCTCTTTTCAGCATCTTAAAACCCCAGTAGGAGTATATGCCTTTTTCTTGCCTTCGGCTGAGCGTGCACTCAATTCCCCATCATGTCTTTGACAAATGGTTTTAATTTATAGCATTTTGATGCCAATCAGTTAATACGTATCATCATTTCTGAAGTGAAGCGTTCCTGTGTAAGCCAGAGAGAACAGAAAAGAAAGGCAGTGCAGGCAGTCTGAGTTTGCCACCAGGAGTGAGAAGTTTGCAGTTGGTTCATAGTTCACTGAATGTGGTTCTTTGATTCAGTTTGTTTCTGTGAGCTGGAGTGTGGTATAGTAGAGGCTGGTGGAGAAATGGAGCCTGTGCTTTGTTGTGGAGGTGCTGTACACTTGTTCCATTGTTGACAAATGGCAGTAGAGCAGCTTTTGGGCTGCAATGCACTGCCCTGAGCCCGCCTCTAAACTCACAGCCAAAATTCTCTCTCTCTCTCTCTCTCTTTCTCTCTCTCTCTCTCTCTCTCTCTCTCTCTCTCTCTCTCTCGCATGCTCTCCCTCTCACATGCTCTCTCTCTCACACGCTCTCCCTCTCACACGCTCTTTCTCTCTCACCGAACACACTCACACTGAGATTTGTTCAGACTGCGCTACACTCTAGGTAACTCCACTTGATATCTTTTCTGGACATAGCAGTAAAGTTTCACAGAATTCAAAATAATCTTCATTGTCAGTGTGTGTGTGTGTGTGTGTGTGTGTGTGTGTGTATGCTGCATGCTGTAACTGTCAAAACAAACAAAGACTTATTACTCCAACATGTCAACTTCAGTTTTTATTCCAAATAATTAAAAATCATGTAGTCTTTTAAGTTGACTTTAGGGTCCCCAACTCTTGAATTGGTACCAGACTATTTCCAAAGTCTAGACTGGCTCTCAAATCAGTCCTCAGGACCCTCCCCAGATAGTCCATAAATATGAACATCAAGGTGATTCAAATCTTTCTCTAAACAATGCCACAGAAAAAAAACACTTCTGGTTCCATTAAGAAACATGTTGGTAATAAAGGTGCATGAATGAACAGAACCTTTGAGGGTGTAAGGATCCTTCAATTGGTCAATTTTAAAAGTTCTTCACACTAAAGGTTCTTCAGTCTCTATTGCAAATATTCTTCTTTATGGAACCAAAAGTGGCTATCCTATGGTTTGTCAAATATATTTGAAGATCAAAGGTCAAACAGCCAAAGATGGTCTTTACCGATTTTTTATTATAGCGATTTAATAATTAATAATTTAAAAGGTCTACTGTCTAGTTACAATGCCCATTAAAGGGTTTGTTGGGTTTTAGACAGTAAAGTAGGAGTATAGCAATGACTAGTAAGATTACTCATTATAAAAAGTATAATAATCTCATTACTTTGATTGAGAAAACAATTAGTAATTTGTCATGGATTGCTTTTTTTGTTGAGTGCTTCTGATTTTCACTTCACTGAAGTGTAGACTAATGAAAGGAAGCACATTTGTTCTTTCCTAACAGTCCATTTTCTTCAACAGTGACAGGTGCATAAGGACAAAATGACCCTGTCTAGCATAGCTCCTCCATACATCATGAAAGGCAACCCACTCCTGCACTGTTATTATGGCGCCTCCATTCTTTTGGCACCAGTTCACTATACGCCTACTGTAGCCCCATTTACATAAAAATAAAACGGCCCACTGAAAGCTACCATAGCTTAACCAGTAATATGTGGCTCTCATATGTATTCATGGAATCAGCATTAGATGTAAATTTCCAGACACACTGCATTACAACAAAACAAAATCATCACAGATATCTTCATCCCTCAGCCCAGAGGAGCAGTTTATTCCTCTCGCTCTTCCTCTCTGTCTGTCTCTGCAGTCTGCATATGCTTTGCTCTCAGCATGGGGTGGTAAGATTTCTTCACACAAACTTCTTCTCACTGTTAAAAATGGGACTATTTCCATCTCACTTTGCCTGCTAATGATGAGGGTAACTGAGAACACTAATAAGATTTGGATTGCTAGCTCGACTTTTAAAGAAGCCAAATCATGGTAAAACCGCTTACTCACTTTTTCTTTTAATAATGGAGTTTGATGAAGAACATTCAAGGGCCATAACATGGTGCATCTTCCCACAGTTTATATGACCTTCATATAAATCAAAGTTGCAGAAACAGCCATTGTGAATTAATACTGTTATTGTAACATCGCAAAAAGCAACACATTTATATTTAGAATATCTACTTATTTGGCTCACAGCAGTTTAGCTCAACCCACTTATTTTGAGGTCAATGTAAGAATACACAATACATAGCATCCAATCAGCACAGCAGTCATTTACATAAATCACCCTTGATGGCACTGTAACAAAACAGCCCGTTTGATTCAATTCCAAAGGTCATGTGAAATGGATTAGGACTGTAGTTGGTACATAAATACAAACAAATATCATAAATGAACCACAGGAGAATAATAAAATACAAGAGAAATGGATATACACCCTTTGAGAGGCAAGAGTGTTACGTTCGCTTCCTACTCATGCTCCTAGGCGACCCCTGCTCAAGGCCGTCGCTACATACTCATGCAGTCTTGCAGCTGGCTCCCCAGCTACCCCTGTTTGTTTACAGAGCGCAGCTCTGCACCTAGATTGTAGTTACCCCCGTTGCCCAAGCTTCAGGCAGCTGGCTCTCCAGCTACCCCTGTAGGTTCACAGAGCGCGGCTCTGGATCTATAGTATCGTTGCTCCTGTTGCCCAAGCTAGGCCTGTGGCTTTAAGTTCAGCCTCCTCTTTAGTTCACCCTCTTGTTGTTATTCCCGCTCAGCTCCCTGCTCCTCCCAGTTCCAGGTTTGTTGTGTTCATCATCTTGTTTGTCACATTCTGTTGTGTTCTCTGTTTTGACCCTTAGTTGCTGCATTTTGTTTTCTATTAGCACCAGTGTTGTGTTTTTGTTATGTTAATAAACGTTCTTGCTTTGTTCTATCTCTGCGAGTGTTTATCCACTCTTGTCTGGCTGTACACGCCATGACGGTGACCACTGGTTCCTACCACCAACACCACTGTAAAAATATCACAGGAAGTACATTTCTCTCCAGTCAATTAATTTAAATTCAATTCAGACCACCCAAGGGCTCAAGTATTTAATTATACAGATAAAAAAAGACTTTCCTTCTAAATAGCTGCTATGAACTGGAAGATGTTAGAACTTCAGTTCAAGAATTAAATGTATGCAGCTCTTCACAAGAACCTATATCAGAGCATGGAAACTTTGGGGAAAAACTTGAGAAAGCTGCTTCTGCCAGGTATGACATATTATCAGTCTGTGAAGTCTCTTCTGCTGTATGTCCTGCGCAGAAGTCAGCAGTATTTCAAAGCAAAGAGTGTTCATGAAGTGCTGATCGCACTGTGTGAGTCTCTGGGATAAGTTTTAATGAGTTGAATGTTACTTTGATTGTGCTTCTCTGTGGTGAATGAGACATATGTTCCTTTTTTCCTCAAGATCCTTCAAAAGCTTTACTTTTTCCACTATCACAGCTTAAGCAGCCCGCAAAGGGCAATGGATCAGCCAAGCTATGTTAAAAACCACCACATCTGCTATGCTATGAGTGACGATGTAGCACGCACTCACACACGCTTGCACACCCAGATACACCACACATCATGCACACCCGCACACACATACAATGGCTAAAGGTTTCTTTGACCCTTCTAAAGACTGATATGCTCCTCCATCAGGTTGTCGAATGGCTGTAATAAGCTGAGAGGTTCCATACATCAACACTGGCAGCGCTGCATCGCAGCCAGACACAGCCAGGACAGTCGGACCCTCATGAATCATACACACACACATGCACACACGCCACTTGTGCCTGTCCTTGCCAAAGACGGCACTCTTCCTTGACACCCTGTAGCCCATAGTGCCTCTCCGTCTTTGTCTGTGGATAATCAGTGTTAGGTCAACAATAACGTCAGTGCTGCTATCTTTGGAAAATCGATGATGGACTGGCCATTGCAGTAAAGTGACTGCAGGTTAGTACTTCTGAATCGCTCGTGTTGGGTCATAACCCTCTTGTAAACCTTCTCACATGCCCTTTAGTTGTTGAAGACCTATAAGCTCAAGGGAAGAGCTAACATGAAGAGGATGCTAGCAGAATGTCAATGCTTCTTGACCTCTGGACAGAGTTGCTTATACAGAATGCAGGTACTACACACTACCATTCAAAAGTCTGGAATCAGTGTTTTTAATTTTAGTGTCAGATACATGCATTATTCTCATATGAACAATTACTTCCATTTTTTTCTTTCATTCTTATTCTTCAGTCTGACATCAATGCTGTCTGTCTGATTGTGCTATTCAGGCTTGTAAATAGCTTTTTGATGAAACACACATTTTCTGTGTAGCAACAGATTTTTGTAGACACCCCCCCCCCCCCCATGTTTCAGTCCCTTTGCAACCACTTAGCAACACAACAGAAATCACCTGGGATACCACAGCCACCACCTAGCAACACCATAGCAATCACCTGGAACCATTTAGCAACACCATGGCAACCACCTAGGATACCCCAGCAGCAACAGCCTAGCAGCTGCATGAAAGGGGAAAGGTTCTATTTAGAAATGTTGCTTATGTCCAAACAAACGGATAGAGCTGATTAAGATCAATAATTGATCAAGAAAGTTGTACATCATACAATCAATAATCAAAATGCCTCGAATTTCAAAATGATGTTGAAATCTCAATGAATTCAGTTTGACAGTGCTTCACTACAAATCTGTCATTGCAGTTCATTACTAAACCCACTGTAATTCACCGATAAGTAGGGGTTCTTGCCATTGAAACAAGCAGAACAATTCTAAAAAAGTATCTGTCCACATTGAAAATATAGTATTGTTTAATTTAAACCTAAAATACAAGAACTTAATTTAAACTAAATTTAAAAACACAGAAAAGTTGTGACAATTGAAATGAAGAAGACATATTTTTGTCTAAATTGATCATGATCTTGTTGAACACAAATATCACTTTCTAGTGCTTCTGTTCAGACGACTCTCAGGTGGATCTGATGCAATCACCAGCGGCTGTAAACACTACAATACTATAAAAAGTGGTTTGTCTATTATACCTGTCTATTATAGTAACAGGCAATTTAAGTGGCTTTATTCAACTCAAAAAAATAAACTCAAATACATACTTTGAATTAAATAATGGTTCAATCAAAATATTTATTTGACTTGAATAAACCCACTACAAATGCCTGTTACTACAAGTATTGCTGTGTTTTCTATGAATACACAACAGACATAGTAGGATGACGTTTACTGAGCACATAATCAATCATTTTGTTTAGTAAGCGATTATTATTGTGCTTTTTTATCAGATGAACAATTTATTATATATAAAAAATACATATTTTATAATGGATAAGAGTAGATATAATGGCTGAAATAGCAACATTTTACATCAGGCCCAAGTTGCCACATAGAAAAGCAATATGGGACTAATTGCTTTAAAATAATTTAAAATATTAAATTAAGCATCTGACAAACTTTTAAATAATTAATTTACAATTGTATAAACTTAATGTGATAGTACCAGAGCTCTATCAAACATCGGCCCATATTTTCATCACTTTCTTCTCCTTCTCCTTTTTTGCATATGTGTGAGTGTTGCAGACAATGTAGACTCAGATTCCAGAGCTGCCTTAGTCCATTACTGCTGTTGTAGGGACAGAAGGATGTGTAAAATAAGGGCTGGCACTGTGGGCACTGACAGAGTGTGTGAATCTAAGCTTCCAAACCCCCAGCCCCTCCCATCCCCTGCTCTTCACCACTAGACTCAACGGATGGATATTTAACAAGGCCTGAAAATCCAATACGGCCAGGAGTGATTGCAGATTGCAGTATATGTCTCGGGGCTGCCGTAATACATTCTGAGCATCAGGCCTGATCTGAGTCCAGATTCATCATGCGATCCTTGTCAGGCATTTATTGTGGGTGCAGCCTATGAGGGAGAGGGCAAGGACTCATTTGAATAATACTTGAACATTAGGACAGGCACAAGCAAGCTATCCTGGGCCTTCTTTTGTTTCCATGGCCCAGGTTTGTTGCATTGTAATGAGTGTACGGGTGACTTTTCTGCTATTAAACGTTCCCAATACATCTACCCACACAGCACATTCTGCATATCTGCAGCAGATTTGAATGATTTAAACCTAGCTAATTATTTTCCTAATTATACAAAATACTGTTTAGGCAAATTTGTGATGGTGAGAGATCTACTGGGCCTGTTTTTGTTTAGGCCTGCCTCATTTCCTCATTTGCTCCATTAAAACCGACAAATCAGTAAGTAGAACTGGAAGCTAAAAGTTGCAATCAAGTTAGGTTTTAATATTTTCTCAAATTCCTCTTACAGAACCCCCCCCCCATACACACACACACACACATCCCATCCTGTCTCTCTTTTTCACTCATTTTCCCTCTTTTGCTGCTTTTGCTCCATTGTAATATGGATTGTGAAGTGTTGAGAAGCTTGTTTGCGGCAGCTGTGCCGAACTCCAGATACATCTCTGTTGAGCTTTTCCTAATTACCTCCCAAAGGAACGCGCATACTGTCGGGGAGGGGGTTAGAAGAAAGTGGGAGAGAAAGTCTCTTTGGCTTTGTGTTGGGTGCATGCTGGCACTACTGCAAGCTTGCCCTGCTTCAGATGCATCCCCCCTCTTCTTTTTTTTTCTAACAACGCACTGTTTAAAAATGCATCCCTTCGCTCTTACAAAGACCTAGCAGCTAATGCGTGGTGGCATAAGCATAAGATAAAGTCTTTCATCCCGGCCAAGCCTGTTGTGTTTCATATTTGATGCTGTATCAGAACAGTGGCACCTAATTGCATTAGTTTCAGTCCACTGTGTGCATGCCTCCATATGTTACATAATCCTAGCCGGGGGGGAGAAGTTAAAGAGGTCAAATCTGTGGCCACGTTGGACAAGTGAGCTCATCGTGAGAATTTCAATGTGGTTCTGCAACTAAACCTGGACAAATCCGGGCCTTTGGGAAAACTCTCCCATCAAACCTTTATTTGCTATATTATATTTATGGAGATTATAATGTGTTTGAAATTCTTGATATTTAAAAGCAATTATTGAGTTTACAGCTTCACTCTAAGCTAAAATGATTCTATTTGATACAAAAAAAAGTTCTCTGACTAATAATCATCAATCGTGAATGTTTTATAAAGAACCAAGAGGTTTCCCTTGTATACAAAGCACCATTTAAAATGTTTAGTTGTTTAAGGAATAGCGTATGAAACTATTTCCTTTGTTAAACTACTTTCTCCTTTTTAGTACCAGAGTTTAGTACCAACCTGATATCATGCCTAAACAGACCTGTGCTAAAAGACCACTGGGTGCAAAGAATGCTTGGCTATGTTTAACTTGCAGCTGTGGCTTGGAAGGTGGCTTGGGAAGCTGTATGGTGAAGCAAAGCGTTCAAACATCAATATTATTCAGAAAAAAAGAAATGTGTATAGACAAGCATTGCAATGAAGCGATGACTGACTGACAAATAAATGATGCAAACCAAAAAAAACTAACTAATGCTATGGCTACCGGATTAATTTAGCATGTTGGCTCAGCAACCAATCAGTCCATTTGCATCGTTTGATAAAGGGTCTGATGCACAACACACAACCACTCGAATGCTGTACCACATGCGTAAACACACATTCACATCACTCATGTCACCGAGCAGCAAAACACTAGCTAGCATATCAGTTAAGGCTAGCTGCCAAATGAACTCAAGGACAGGCAAATGTTAGCTTTTATACAAAGAAAGAAATTATTTAATCTTACTGCAATTAATGCTTTTCTACATGTAATTCCTACTTTATAAAACCCAAAATCAGCTTCCTGGCAACTCACTATCTGCGTATCCGTCTCCACCGTCCAGAGACTTGCTTACAATAACACTTAAATGGGGGCGCACAGAGACATCAGTGTCTGTTTTGGATGCTCCTTGTTGATTGTATTATTTATTATCATTTTTTGATAAATATCATTGATGAAAATGTGTAGAATTCCTAAGCAAACTGAATGTTGAGTGTTTAAATGCTGTTTTGATATTGTGATATTGTGGCAGTCATACACAAAGTGTCTTGTGTTTTATGCGGGAAACTTATCTGCTTATCTCTAAGTATCTGCTCATTTAACCTCTACACAGCCATCTCTGGTGATTTTCTTTGTCACAGCAGGAAGATCTCACTCCACCCATGTCACCCCTCATTGCTCCCTAGCAGCTCAACACAACAAATCACACACACAAAGTTAATCAGATAACTGATCTGAAAGCCATTACATGCCTGGAGACCTGTTCTTTAGTTTTCATTTTTCACCATTTTTTAAGAAATGGTCCTATGTAGCACGGCATAGCAAATGTCTTGCAAAATGATCCTCTTAAATTAAACAGTTTGTTTCTACATTTCTTATCTAGCTTTTCTCCTGATTTAGCCATGGCATCTGCTACTTACTCCCTAGATTGCACAGCTCTGCTAACACATGCTCCCTTGGATTTTTGTTCACAGATGGCATCACCAGGATTCAAACTCACTGACAGGGTGTGGGGTGAGCCTTTAGACAGTTCCTCTGGTGTTAAATAATATTCAGGACGAGGGGCATTAGGGAAAGCTGCATGTTTAGTGATTTTGACCATTATTTTTACCAGATATTTTTGTAAACTGGCATTAAAATAAATGTTTATTACAGTGTATTATTATGGATATACCTGAATGTATAATTACTGTATATGAAATCAATGGAATATGAATAGTTACAGACTAGCTGTATATTGTTAATATTAGAGAGACACTAACAGCCAGAAACAAATTCCTTGCGTGTATGAACATACTTGGCCAATAAATGAATTCTGATTTTAAATGAATAAAGCTATTTTATATAATAAAGTGTTTATAATAATTTAAGAATAAAAAAATAACTAGTTTTAGATTTTGGAGACAAATTCCTATGTTCAGGCTAAGCATGCATCATATTTTAGGTATTGTATATGAACATTTTTTACTTTCTTAATATTTAGATGTTAAAAAACATTAAATCACATAAAATTGTTATGGGCTAACTTGCAGATAATTACTATATAATATGTATAGAATTATTTCAAAATCTTGTATCTCCATGTAACTTTTAATTAGATGAAAGAAAACGTTCTTACCTTTCACTGAAAGGTTAAAAACATTAGATTCCACGTCCACATTGCAATTTCAACAGTGGTTTCAGACTGATAAGCCTTTTTAGCCAAGGCCTGAGACTGACCATGATTTGTGAAACTCCATGCAGAGTTCTCTGCAATCTATTTGAAATATGTTCCAGTGCAGTACCTTGTGGGTGACTACATACACTTGCCTTTTATCAGATGCATTTTTTATATACAGTTGCACTGGAAGGTTTGGCTACCCCTGGTCAAACTTCCTGTTGCTGTGGGTATATAAGCGAGTAAAAGATGACCTGATTTCCAAAAGGCATGAAGTTAAAGATGCAGAAGAACTTTTCTTTAATACTTTAGGTAAGATTACATTTTCTATTTCCATCCTCAATGCTATCAATATTTACAAATAAACTAAAAAAGTAACCAAACAAAAGCAATTATCACAGCGTGGGAATGCTTTTTTTTGTAACCAAACAAGAGTCTATTACTCATTGTTAGGATTTATTATCATGCTGTAGATGGCATCTTCTTGCCATTTTTAGATTTCACAAATTGTTTGACTTTTTACAGATGTTTGCTTCCACTAATGGCTTGTATTTAACTGAATGCATTATTTTCTCTACCAGTGAAGTGTTCCCCAAGCCACTCCCTAAACAGTAAAGAAATTCTTCACCCTTTTTTCTCCATCTTTGCAAATGCATATATATGTGCATTGAGTTGGGTGGTAAAACTATTTAAAATGACTGGAATATTATGAATATCATTTAAACAAAATAATTTGTGTGTGTGGGTGTGTGAGACTGCTTTTCAGTAGAAACAGATAATGAAATTTAGCCAAGGTGATCTGAAAATGCTGAGGAATGACTTATTATACCCTGTTGAAATAGAAATATGTCTGCAGTGCTACTAATCTCGTTGCTCTCCTTGCTGTAGCAGATAATGAACATGGCTATGAGCTTGTAAAAGTTGACCCAAGTCTCCAATGAAATTCCACAAATGCAAATGTTACTTTCAGCCTTGGAAGACCATGGCAGTTACCCGACATGGACAACCAAAGAAAGGCGCCAGTGTGATGTCTGGACTTTCTCCAGTGGTAAAACTCGAAATCAAAATGAATATTTGAAGCTTTTCTCACATCTATCTTGCAGATGAGCCTTGTGCCCCTCGCTGTATCTCTGATGAAGATGATGACGGGAGTGATTGATGATTATGGTGATGATGCTGATGACGGTGATGATGATGATGATGATGTGGGGGGGTGAGTCATAGGGAGAGACGAGAGAATGTAATGAGGGAAGAAAGCATAGACAGAAAATGAAGTCTCGTCTGAAATGAAGAAATGACGGTAGATGCACATTGTGATGTTGGCAGGAACCTTTTTGATGACACAGGTTTTCTCACACACGGAGCTTCTGCGGCGGCTGGAGTGGCACAAGCTCACTGTAATGGAAAATCTTTTAGCATTCATTAAAATGTTTAACCATGCATACAGGCTCTCTGAATCTTGCTCTCTCTCTCCCACTCCCTCTCTTGCTCTCTCTGTTGCTTTCCCACTCACACATACATCCACACACCAGGAGATTTCCTCGGTCTGTCGCACTGTTGGAACCGCACTTGGGATGAGCTAGCATATGTGACAGAGTTAAATAGCTAGGTGTTGTTTTCTCATTTAGATGTCTAAATAGGACCACGGTGGTGTGAAATGTGGCACTGTAAAGCAGAGGTGGCTGTCCTATACATAGATTAAGCCTAGGCCAGCACTTCAATAAGGAGCTTCCACTGTTCGTGCAATGCAGGCCAAGAATGGGCTCAATCTGCATTCAAATAACAACTGCTTTGGATTTGGGGCCATCGGTGTGGGCATTTAGAACAATTTTGGACCCTCTATATCTGTCTAAACATACGCTATATGTCCAGATGACATATGTTTGTGGACACCCTTTCTAATGCATTCATTTCATTCAGCTACTTTGCTGACACAGTTGCGTACAAATGCACAAACATACAGCTTATATAGTCTCTGTAGACAAGTATTGCCAATAGAATAGGACTCTATGGAGCAGATAAACATGAACCTATTGGCACCATGTCTAATGCCAGGTGTGGGCTAGAGGGGTATAAAGCCCCTCAGCATTGAGCTGTGGAGCAGTGGAACTGTGGAAGGATGGTGGTGTTTCATTCAATATCTTTGAGATGAGCTGGGAAGTTAAGGGATAAGGGATTCTCTTGTTGCTGAATGCAATCAAATCCTACATAATATAATACAATATAAGATTTTACAACGATCACATTTAACTACTACACATTAACCACTGTCCACACACCATAATTACTGCCATTCTCTCTGGTCATGCTAATACACTCTGCCCTTCTGGTCCGAGGTCTTGAATAAGCTGTCTCAGATCCTCAGTAGTACTATCCTATTCTGTCCCTCTCTCGTAATATTGATCTTCAGTTCAAATACCACTGAGTATTCAACCATTTGTACTAGTATCACCAACAGCACCTAAAAAATTAGACTTAATTATATTATACATAAATTGGAAAGACAGAACCAAATTATCTTTAAATTGTCAAGTATTTTTTCTGTGGCGTTGTTCCAAAGACCCATTTTAGCTCCTTTTTTTTAAGTGCAAGTATATTCTAATTGAATATCACACACTCTGTCTTGGCAGCGAATTATATATTGTGAAACAGTGTGGAACTAGCAGGACCATGTAAAAGTCATGCAACAAACAGGAAAAAGATGAAGTCAGGAGCACTCCAAAAGGTAAGTCCAGCGTTTGTAAATTCACTCATGAAAATGAATTTGCTTCATTTATTATTTTTCAGCGCTGGGCAGGCATTACCTCGATGGCATATTATTTGTTAGAAGTGCTGCAGACCAACATTAGTAAATGCATGGTGACAGTAGAGGTAACCTTGAGCAGGCGAGCGAACCTGGGGGCCGTATGTCTTCATTTACCAGAGTATCTGCAGATGCCAGGGGTAGAGAGAGAGGGAAAGAGAGAGAGGGGGAAAGTTATTTTCTGAGCCTGTCCCATGGGGAAAAGAGAGACCTAATGATCTAGGCAATGTTGATTGTTGCCTCCCTCCTGGAATAGCGCCCATGCATGTGTGTGTGCATATGTGTGTGCATGTGTGTGCGCGTGTGAGTGGTGAGGGGCATGGGGTGGTAGGCAGGCTCCCTCCTCTGAACCCAGATGTTTCATTACCGGCGATATTATCTGCAGATGCAGACTGGTCAGCCATGATGAATGCACTCTAGAAGACTATAAATAGCACAGTATGAAAGAAGTGGACCAGTCAGCCATCAGAGTGGAAGAACACAAGAGATCCCACACAGCACTGTTTCAGACTCGCAGGTAGCATCATACAGTCCAATGCAGAGACATTAAGGAAACATGCATACGGCATGAAAGCAGAGCCAGCTCTCTAATTGCACACCTAGGTTCAGGGGGATCAGCAGTGGCTGGCAGTTGTATTGTTCATTATGTCAATTCGTAGATGCTGCAGCAAAGGGTAGGCTGTTCATGATTTGAAAAGCTAATGCTGAGAATGTGTAATCATTCATAAAGCCATTTCTAAGTCAATAAGGTAGTTCATTAGTACTGTGCTTGGACCAAATCAAACCAGATTTGAAACAGAATCGACAATGTGTTTTAATTATGTACTGGTATGTTCAATACACAGACAACTCTGGGGCAGTGGCGGCTCAGTGGTTAGAGCACCGGGATATTGATAACAGGGTTGTGGGTTTGATTCCCATTTCGCTGTACAGTGACAAATATGTGCACCTTTACTCTACTTTCTACATCTGGAAACCTTTTTTATCATCTGATTATTGTAGCAAGTATGTTTATTAATTTGGTTTCATATAATATGTCTTATATCTTGTGTTTATAATGAAAGCACCCAGCATGTGTGTATGTTTCTTTGCCAGAGCAAAGAAAGAAAAGGGCCACCCACCCAGCACCAGATTTTTGGCCTTTATTTAGCCCAAAAAGAGAGGTTGCAAATTGGGCAGTGTCCATCTGATCTGGTGCAAATTTAGAACCACATTTAGTCTTTTAGACCACAAAATAAATTGATGAAAACATTGTGTACAAACCCAAACCAGTCTTTTTGAACATAATCGTTGCATAAATGTCATATATTGACGTCTAGGAAATGAAAGAGATTGCTAAAATGATTGCTTTCGATAGCCCCCCAACACAGCATGAACACAGGCCGGGGGTGGGGGCTTTTCAACTTTCCATTAGCAAACAAATATAAACACATTAAAAATGTATTTTTAGCAACCAGAAAACCCTGAACTTTTCAAACACATATTATCAATGTTAAGATGTCACGCAAAGTCATCAAAGTTATCAGTTTAATGAGCTGGGTGGGCATTGGCTGATTATTGGCTGGCAACCCTGTTGATTTCTCCACAGAGCCTCAGCAAACACAATCCAATACAATGTTTAATCCATAAATACAGTCACAGCATTAAAACTTCAAACAAACCCTTAATTTTTAACTATAAAAATTCATTTTAGGTTGAATCAGTTGAATCGGCACAGGTGTCTGCTAGTGCAGTGGAGCTGGGGACCCAACGCTTTCCTCTAGGCGTTTGGCTGCCTGGCGATGTTGCATCGGAGACAGTTTGAAAAGAGGCAGTGGCTTGTATGTATCAGAGGTATACTTGTTAAGTTCTTACCCTCCTAGTGTTGGAAGGATAGTGCTTGGGGAAGCTATGAACCGGTGGGTTCAACAAGTGAAGGGTGCTAGTTAAGGCAGGTTTGATAAAGATAAAGCAAACAAGCAGATCAATGGATGATAATCATGCAGAGAGTTTTCGCTTTCAGTCAGAGCCTCAAACAACTGATATGGTTTTAAATTATAAGAAGCTTGTGTTTTCATTCCAAACCAAATGCCAGCAAGACTGGATTAATGATCAGGGATATAGTTTACAAAATAAGTCTTAAAATCAGCCCGAAACTCTGACATCGCCATAAAGAAGGTAATAACTCATAAGCTAATTGACCTATCCATGCTCGGCCTACTGCTGCATTTTTCCAGCGCTACTGTTGGGGGGCTTTACAGAACACTGGCAAAAATCCCATTTAACCTAATGAGGAAAAATGTAGTGCACAAAGCAGTTGTTGTACCTATTGTGAATGTATGTAAATATCAAATCGTTAGGAAAGATCAAATGTAGGTCTATTTGTTGTGTAATGGGGATAACGTTAGCATGTTGACACATTCATCATGTTTTCAACTTCAATTTTCTAGAGAGAAATAATGTTTTAAGATATTATTATAATATTATTTCATATGATTTGGAAATGGATCTTTTTTTAACACTAAATATGTTTGGTGAGACTTCAGTTTGGCTAGATTTAGTATATGGGGAGCAATGAATTTCCCTTTTTATGCTTTGAGATAACAGTAGCTGGTAATTAAATGGATTACTACATTGTAAAGCAATAACTAAGCATTTTCCACAGAACTTTTAATTGTGGACCATTTGTGTTCCAACCTGCTCTAGTTTTGATTAGCTACATTTACAACACATTAGCTAGTCAGCTTAAGTAGCATAGTGTTTTAAACTGGAAAATAAAAAATACAGCTGAACTTCAACCAAATTCATTGAACTTGAATGTTTGCAAAGCTAGTCCAAGGCTGTAACAGCATTCAGCATTGTCAACAGAGTAGATCAATTTGCTATTCATTTAAAAAGGTGTTAAAATATAATAATCTAAACAGCTAACACTTACTAAAAACTTTTTTTTTTGCCAGACTGCTTAGGGGACTGGACTAGAGGTGCAATTTGGCTTAATGAGTGACTGACTGATGGACTTTGTTAAAAAAAAACGCATGTGCAAGAACTGCCTCTTGTTTGCCTAGAAGAAATTTTCTTGTACTGACGGTCTACCCAGAGCTAACAAGTATCTGTGCTGCCATGAGGAGAAGTAATCTTAGGTAAGCTGAGGTAAAGGAAAGTGGTACAAAGTGGTACATACCGTTCCATTAATGTGTGTGTGAAGTCAAAAGTGGTAACATGTCAATATAACATCGCTATCGCAGCATTAGAAGAGCGCCAGACACCGGCCTTGCTACAGTACTAGGACATTAGTATTGCTGCTGGGCTGGCCATGGCCAATATCACTACCATGCTCAGCATTGCTTTCGCAGTGTTAGCATCACTACCAACGACCTAAGGTCTTTGCTAGCATTGTGTTAACATTGCTGTCATGGCATTAGCATCGCTGCTGCCCCGGTCATTGGCTTCAGCAGTATTGTTAGTCCTGCATTAGTCACAAGCCATGATCATGAGGTCCTTCACATCTAAAACTAGTTCATATACAATTTACATCTTAAGGCTTCGTTCATTCATTTACCAGTCCTTTATCAGGCAGGGTCACAAACAGTGATGCATAAAACATAATAGATGTAATTCTGCAGCACCTTTATCAAAATAAAGAGCAGTTATTTTTATGCCAAACTCCACATTGTTCAAATGCTAATGACGAATCTATGCAGCCAATGGCGGTCCAGCAAAACTAGACATGCCTAGTTTTTTTGTTACAATGGAGAAGCAGATCAATGAATGATAAAAATAACGGTTGGATAATTCTTTGCTAAACTCTGGCTCCAAACTATAGGAAGCTTGTGTTTTCCTTTAGCTAAAATGCTAAGAAGGTTGGATGAATGATCAGGGAGATTGATTTACAGTGTAGTGCCTAAGAACAGCCTAAAACTGTACAGTTGCTCTAAAGAAGGCGATGACTCATAAGCTAATTGACCTGTCCATATCTGTTTCTGCATTCTTTGGCAGTTCCTGCTGTGAGATTGGACAGGCTTTGCAGAACACCAGCAAAAATCCCACTCAATCTCGATCTAATGAGAAACTGTAGGGCACTAAGTCAATTCTTGTCAAAATAGCTAAATTGAGTGTACATTATCAACCTTAGATTATATTTCCCATATGTTTGAAAGGTCATATTGAAAGGTCATACTTGTCTTTGTTGTTCAATCAAGATATTTATTTTAAATTCATTTACTTTTAATTATCTTCAAGTGAGCTTAGCTAATCTAAGCTTAGAGGTAGCATTTGGATTCGAGACGATACAAACTAGCTAAACAGTAAATCACTAAGTCACTCTAGATAAAAAGATTTTTTCTCCTTAGGTAAGATGTGATGTTTGTGATTATTATGTAAAACTTGTTTCTAAGGAAAATGCTTTGGGCGGAGCATGGCTAGCAGTTGAAAGTTTGCAATTCTGAACAGTTGGTCATGCCTTTCTTAGCGCTTAAGAGATTTGGTAACACTACAATATCAAGAATATTTCAATTTATGATTTGGAAATTTCCAGTACACTGTAATTTGGGTTTTATACAACAACGGTTTCCTAATATCATTTAAATTTTACACATTGTCAAGCCAATAACTGCTGATTATCTGGAAACTTATTAAAGCAATAAGCCACGAGAGGCCCTGCGTTACTGTGGTTTTATCTCAGGGAATAATGTTTTTGGCACGATGCGAAGTACCTACAGCTTTGTTTCCCATGATAAAATTGCAGTAATGTACGATTTTAAATGGCTTATCACTTTTATAAAACAGTGGTTGAAATAAAATATGATAAATAATTATAATTAAATAACCTTTTGTACTATTTACCATTTGCAATATGCTGCAGTTAACTGACTGGGTTTAAAATAGTGCCACATTAATATGGGATTCAGATGTTGTGGGTGGTCATATGTATGCGTATATTGTGTATTTTACAACAGGTTTGAGTGTGGCTAAACCAATCAGATTTTAGTACCGGAACTATTTGTTTTGTAATTAATAGGTTATAGTATTGAGCAGAAAATGATTGGCTTATAGCTTAATAGAGGTACACTCTGGAAAAATCATAACCGTGAACAAAATATTTATGTTTGTAATAACAATAGAAGACAGTGTGAAGAATCTTTACACTGGTAAAGAACTTTTACATCAGGTTCAGATTTTTCAGACCTTTTAAAGGTTCTTCACACTCACAGCATCATTCTCTCTAGTTATCTCTCTAGTTATTGCTTATTTGTAGCAATTAGCAGCAAGCTAAATTAGCAACGGCAGCTTTAAGGTTTAATAAGGGCTTTAAAGGGGCATTCTACTGCCCTCAAATCCTGAAGCGCTACTGAAGGTTTCTTAAAAAAGACAAAGCAAGCAAACACATCAATAGCTCATAGAAATGCAGGCCGTGTTTCACTTTTGATTGGAAGCTCTGACAGTTCTTTTCAAAATATGTCTGGCTTGAGAAGAGCGTGATCTACTTTCAGCCGAAATGCTTAAGAGGCCAGTGATTCTGCTCTGGCTAATAAGAAGGCAGCAACTCATAAGTGGTTGCTGGTGTTTAGCTATGCACTGTGAGGTAAAACATTCCTATCACTGCTTTGGTCAATGCCTCATCTAACTGCAGCCCACGCTTCATCAGCAGCTCAGAAGCAAATGACCACTTTCAGCCAACTCCCTGAATCACTATTAACGTCAAACTAGAATGTTTCACGTCTGCAGATTTTCGAGGGAGAAAACGAGCAGCCTGGGAGGCAGTTGTGGGTTGCCTTTGTGCTAGGCTCGCCTAATTAGCCCATCCCACAGATCCCAGAACGGCTAGACTGGGCATAGACACAGTCACAGGTGCAGCACAGCCCAGCATGAGGCCGAGAGAGAAAAAGTGAGACAGACAGAGGTGGAGAGAAAGAGAGAGGGAGAGAGTGAATGACTGCTTTATGGGGCTTCTCAATGGCTCCCTGTTCAGGCCATCAGACACCCAATTCCCCTGCCATCACTGTTATACTGTTATGATCTGCAGCAGTGCCATTCACAAGCAAAAGTCACCCCACCAATGCCACCCACCCCCACACACACATTCAAGCTTAAAGCCGCAGATACGCCCACGTCCTTCTTTGATTTTGCTTTCCCCTGAGCTCAAAGCTTTTATTGCAGCAACTGAGTGGCATCCAAGCACCCAAGAAACAAAGAACTGTGATGTTTGCCGTGGCCTTAATGACAGCTACTGTCTGAGGAGTAAAAGAGGACGAGTCGCAGCTAAAGCTAAGTAAAAAAAAAAACAAGTCTGAAGTGATTTTAGTAGGTCTTCACAACACTGCAGTGCAGCACAAAAGTGAATAGAATTGGCCTTATTCAGGCTGTCCAAGCACATTCCCCACAATCTGTAAAATACAGCAAGAAGCCACTGAACGGAGAAGGACGGAGGGAGAATCTGGCCTTATATTGGACCAAACGACACTCTGGAGTGATGTAAAAGAGAAATAGAGCCAGCAAATCACTGCCACCTAATCTACCTGGACAGAAGCTAATAGCTTGACACTGCGCCCAGGTAAGTTTAATCAAGGGGATGCACTGTCACACACAGGCATCTAGATGATGGACTTCTTCCGCTCCCGCCGCGCCCACACCCGTGGCTTTCGTCCATTTGGAGCCGGCTCAGAACCTGCACAAAATCGCTCCATGGGGTTTTCTGGGCAATCGAGATGCAGGCCGAGGGAGTTCTGGATTCCAATCACTGAGCATCTGAAAAGCCCCTGCAGAAAAGCTATAGAGGCCGTGACACTGACTGGCTGTGCTACTTTCACTGCTGACGGAAAAGAGAATGCACCCTTTACAATAACATTTCCGTCTCTCTTTGATATTGATTCCCTTAAAATAAGCAAAGAAAATGATAATCAACCAAGAACTAGTGTTTTTCAACCCAATCTTTATCTGCTACAAGCTTTATTGCATGGTCAGCTACAATACACACAATCACACACAATAATCTTTACACATTTCCTTGTGAAATAATACAAGATCATATAACATCTAATAAAATAATACAAATAATAAAACAATTCAGCATCTAATAACTGGTCTTACACATATGACCCAGCTCATCCCTTGCACTCCTATTCCTATCACCCATTACCTTGCAAGTTCTCACAGTTGTCATCAGGTAGGGACCTCCCTTTATCAGTGTTTCACTGAATTAAGCCCACAACATCTCCAGAAGACTCAACAGTGAGGTCTGGTGTCCCAGACTCACCCCTCTTCTCCAAGCACACTTCATAGAACTATCATTTAACCAGCTTCATAACTGTAAAACCACACTGGCCTCCCTGGTGACTAAGGCCTACCTAGCCCCACTGGCCCTGTTGATGCATGCTCATGTTTCCCATTGACTGAGGCAGCCTTAGCCCCTTAGCTTTTGTAATAAGTGACTTTCTAGTCTGCACATGTTTGTAAAAGTGGAACCTTGGAGGATTCTTTTAAGGATGCAGTAAAGGATGCAGGGGGAATCTTTTCACAAAGGGTCAGTGTAGGTAAGACCAAACATCCTTGGTATAGAGATACTGCTTTTGCTTTCCTATAGGATCACTTTTGGGTGTGAAAAACATTTGCATTGTGTGGTGGATCTCTGTACATTTAAAAGACTCTTCACACTTCCTCATCTCATTTACAAAAACTAATGATTGCTAATGAACCATCCAGTGAAAGATTTTTTAGGGACACATAAGTGGTTTGTCTATGGAATTTGTGTGTGTGGAAGATTTGAAGAACTATTGGATGGACTAAAGGTTCTCTTTAAATTTGAGGGTTCTTCCAAGAACATGTGCATCGTGTACAGGATATTTAGCCTTATAAACACTTTGGAACCAATGATGCCTCCTGGCTTTTTTGCCAGTTTACACTGCTTTGCATGGAGTTACCAATTAGTAATCTTTAGGGTGTAATAAAAGTCACATAGCATGACTTTAAAAAAGAGCAAAACTTAAAAAAATCTCAATTTTGAACAAAAGTCATTAAAGAACCTTCCAGTATTTTTAAGGGAGCTATCAGCATTTCTTCAATGCAAATGCATTGAAATGTTTTTTAAGACACATTTCTTTTTTAAATAAACACAGAGAATCTCTGGAATTATTATCCATGCTAATCAACTGCATGCTATAGATGTGACAAAATAAGATTATTTAGAAAAATGTTGGAGTATTCTTTACAAAACACCCCCTAAGGTTTGTTCATTTCCATTATAATAGATTCAGTGCTCACTTTGCTTTAGACCTACATCCTGATTACTGCCAAAAAAAAGTTCCACATATTTTTCTCTTCAGTTAAATTCTGCACTGCTTACAGTTCAAATCAGCACATACTGCTTATAATTTAATTACTATAACGAACACCATGTTCTGCTGCTTCAGGAGATTATGTGTTTATGGTGGTGGGTTTTTGTGGTGGGAATGATCTGAATCCAGTAGTCAAAGCCAAATGTCGGTATCTAGGACATGGGTTGTATAACTGTATGCCCAATATGTAAGCTCTCGCTTTTTGATCACTCTCCAAAACAACTTGTCATCGTATATAGCGGCGTGATTGATTGACACATAATCTCTGGCTATGCTTGCCTACTGTACATGAGGCAAAATCACACTTTGAATTTGAGATGCATTTAGAAATTACTGAACGACATGCTGAAGGTGCTTTTTGAAATATTTGTATTAACTGCTATATCTGTCTTCAGTCTAAACTTACATGATTAATAAATTATAATTTAATAATATATTGAACTGATTTTAATTTGCAAAGAACTACAAATAATTTATTAAATTCTGCATTCTTATTTTATCAGCCAATAGCATTTTAGTCAGGATCACTGCACCAGTGATGAGTGATGGGCACAGAAACATTGGCAGTGCATCCAACAATAAAGGTAGGACTAAGTTATTTTTTATGCAGTTATAGAAAACATTTGGATACGTTGCACAATGCTCAACGTGGGCATATTTCAAATACAGCAGGCTCAGTTTTAATGAGATAAATGGGACTTTGCCAAGTATCTGAATGTATCAGTGATGATATCTTAGGATAGTTAGGATAAGATTAATCCATATAGGCCTCTAATATGGAGCCATATTAGTGGTATAGTGTAGACTCTTTAAACAGTGACATTAACCTGAATGTCAAAGCCCCTGTTTTCTTCAGAAATACATGGCTGGCATTCTGCCCCTTTTTAATTTACTGTGGAAAATGGTTCCAGCTCCAAGCTGCCATTTGAAGTCAAGGAGAAACTGGCCCAGAGTGATCTGTTTGTCAAAGACTAAGTGACATTTTTGTACAGTAAGCAGTTCTTTGGAAACAAGTGTCAGCATTTTCCTATATAAGTAAGTGTATGTAAAAGAGAGACTTGAAGCATTTCCATTGGTCTGTTCATCATGGACATAATGTAAAAGACAATTGCCAGATTCAAATGGTATCAAGAAGGTACAAATATACTACATGCCTACATGTCTGTGAACATATCTTCTAATGGATCCATTCATTAATTAATACATTCATTCATTCATACTTTAGTTTGCACCTGTTGCTGACACAGATGTGCAAATGCACACACACACAGCTTATCTAGTCCCTGTGGAGACTTACTGCCAATAGAATGGGCCTCTCTGGAGCAGATAAACGCTAATGCCAGGCGTGGGCTATAGGGATACAAAGCACCCAGCATTGAGCTGTGGACTGGAACTGTGTTCTCTTGAATAATGGTGCTCCAGCCATTACCTTTGGGATTTGAGATGGGGAGTTGGGATTAAGGTGGGTGGTAATCATCCCACATCCTGGCCTTGTCACTAAATGCAATCAATTCCTCAAGCAATGCTTCAAAATCTAGTAGAAAGCCTTCTTCCCTGGACTGTAGAGACAGTAAGTCCAACACAAGCAGGATAAACTGTTTTAATTCCCTTGATTTTAGACACAACAATAAATGAGCAGGTGTCCCAATATTCTTGTCCTTACAGTGTATATATGTCCATCTGTGATCTTATTGGACGACAGAGAGGCTGTGCTTGCCTCTTTTGCACCTATGCAGTATCCCACCCCATCTGGTCAAGAGATGCATCTGGCTTTACATCATGAGAGCCTCCGATGGGCTCCCAAATACCCTACCGTTGCCAGACAGTCCATCCTGCTTATTAAAGCCCAGAAACACTGTGCTGTAAGCTTCTGTAATGCTTCACAACATGCCGGCCAAGCCAGTGAGTAATTGGTGACAAGTTAATTCACGAGCCATTGTAGTTGATGCTGTAACTGGATATTGGGGGAATAAAGTGAGGTAGGGCTGGGTCAACCTTGATCACCTATGCTGAAGGATGTGCTTTTGCGTGAAGTGACAGTCCATTGGCATCGCACTACCGTACATCCCCAACGGAAAGCTAATTGACTCGAGTGGAAACTCGGCAGGAAGACAAGAACAAAAGAAAGCACTCTAGATGGCTGTCAGATTAATTAAGTTGTTTTTCTTGGTCATCTTATGATCCACTCATAAAAAAAAATAGTCAAGCAGGCAGAGGTTCCTTCATATGCTGATTCATGTGTCTTGTCTTCAAGCAAATCTAGAGAGGTTCATCTATGGGAGGCCATAATTAAGGAACACTTTATTTGATGCTACAATTGGCCCTGTCGGCCCAGCCAGTGGACTATTGTCCATAAATCATAAATCAAACAGGAAAGTGGAGTCCCTCAGTGTTGGAGAAGGACATGCTTTCCTTTGCTCAGGTAAGGCTATACAGAATTCAGTGACTGTCGTTGAACCCACAGTAAAGCTTATGAAGCCGCCACCTCAGACGGACAGCTAAGGTAGGAGGCTGGAGCTGTCTGAGCCGCAGCCTTGAACTGGAGTACAAACAGAGTGTGTGATGATCAATCTCACTGCTATTGACTGTCTAAAGCTGGGAAAGGGTCTCGGTGCTTGAAGCACTCGTTCTTAAAGAGGTTGAAAAATGATCGGGAGAGATCAGGAGAATATTAAGCAGGCAGCTTTTTCAAAGGGAAAAAATGGCGCACTGGACATGATATGTATAAAGAGCCTTTTTAAATGTTATAACACTTTACTCATTAGACCACCAAACATTCCTTATGAATAATAATAATCATCATCATAATAATAATTATGATTATAAATTCCTCAATATTACATTTATCTAATTATCTATGATCTATAATTATCTAAAACTAGTAACATTATTAGGCAAGCAGATAAGTACAGCTGTGCCCCTTTAAATACTGTCTTCGTCCCAGTACCAGCAGTCTAGGAATGTCCTTCATGAACCTTTGCACATCAGGAAGTGCATTTTTCATAACAATCCATACAAACAGCAGCTCTGAATGGATTGCCAGCAAAAGCCCATAACTTGCTCAAAACCCTTAGTTCCTGTCCCAAAAGTAAGTATTTATGTCAGTGTCTGTGTTATCAGAATGACAAGTCCTTCTGTTATTGATTATGATGCCACGCTTTTGTCCGGTTTGTGCCTTTCTGTCATTTGTTTTGTTTTCCCATATTTGCTCCTTAGCACATGCCTCTGTTTGTGTTTGTTCCTTGTCTCCACCTTAGCCCCGCCTTGTCGTTAGTGTTCCCAACTGTGCCTTCTTTTTAGCCCTGCCCTCTTGTTAGTCTAAGGTGTTCCTCGTTGGTCTGTGTATACATAGTCCCTTTGTTTCAGTGTTCCCAGTGTTCCTGTTAGCATATCACCTTATATAGGGATAGGTGGGTAAAAGCTAATGCGTTTTAGCTAGTAATAAAAAAGCTATATAATATATAGACTGTGATATTAATGATGTCTTGTCTTAGTAACTAGCCTTTTCCCGCTATTCCATTCAGTCTGGTGTTAGTTTCGGCAGTGAGTTACTCAGGCTTTGGGATTCAAGTGATTTACCTTTCAAAAGGTAACTGACTTGACAAATTGAAGAAATTGACAAATACATTATTAATTACAAATTGATAATCAATCATAAAATCAATAAAGATGGATAAGGCTAATTAAGACAATGCTGCAATATGGAGCCCTTTCATTTCACTATTCAGAAATATAATCATTAGAAAGTGAGTTAATAAAGTCCATGTATATGGGTCTGGATCATAATGTAGCAGTTGGAAGAACATGATAGATTAGATGTTTATTTGCCTTGGAATTATCTTTACGGTGTTTTTTGACAGAATCATCTGAGCCAAAACAAGTTAGGCTCCAAGATGTCTGTACATTACACACACATATCCACGTCACACAGCACACATTTTTACACATACACTATTTCACACTTTTCAAAGTACCTTTTTCAATGAAAGGCTAAGTTTCCATATAGGGGGTAAAAGCTGAGTGTGTGGTGGCAAATGCTGATTGGGCTGTTAGAAATTTCTAGGTTTGGAAATATAAGTTAGTTTGAGCTGGAGGAAGGTTGGGATGTGCAGACGTTGAGAGATAAGCTTATTTTGATAGTTGGGAAGCCGGGAAGACTGTTTTTACTGGGGTGAAAAGCTCTTTGATTCATCTTTATTTTTTTTTATTGCACTATTCTGAGTAAACTAAAGTAAGCTCTAGACAGTTGCATATAAAACCCCCAGGAGACCAGCAGTAAATATTTAAACCACTAAACCATTTAAAGCACTGAGATTGTTTCACAGTTCCAATGGCTGGTGTGATCATTACCTAAAACTGCTTGCCCATATTTTGCATTGCACTGCTGCCACATGATTGGATGAGTAGATCATTGCATAAATAAGTAGATGTACAGTAAATGTCTTCCTAATAATGTTCTCAGTGAATGTATAACATATATATAACATATAATTAAATATACTGTACAATATCTGGTTATGTACACTCCTCTTTTTTACACTCCCCTTCCCAGTGTTCACTTATAGCATCTCTTTTATTTGCCTTTATACATGTTCCTCACACATTTCCCCCTCCATTTTATTCCCCATATACCTCTCAGGTCTCGCAAAAAGACATAACACACACACACACACACACACACACACACATACAGTGCTAATACCCTCTCTGCCATCTCCCTCATTTCTGCGGTGGCAATCATGGTTATGGAGTATAAATTGCACCCATTTCTGTTCTCCGGCTGAGCTTGGCTGCTGTTGATTCATTGTGGCAGCTCTGTGCGCGATTCGGCGTGCGCATAAACACGGCACTCGTAGCAGCGAGCTAATCAGCCTAAATGAGAAGATATGAGCTGGCAAATGTAAATATTATCCCCCTGGATCAACGTGAATGCCAAAGCACCAAAGAATTCAGGGGCAGCGTGAAGAGGCTTTGAAACATGTTGCTTTTGAATCGAGGAGGCTCATATATACATTTGCAAGTTTGGCACGTCATCATATAATCAGTCAGATGCGTTTTAGAAAGCTGTCCAACTCAAGAGCCTTTTAACAACATTTAAAGTTCCAGCGTTGCAAAGCAGCTCGGACAATGGGCCTAATAGCACGCATCACAGTGTATGAGCAATAACAGTGCATTGAATTCGGCCTGCTATAGCCTAATTTCCAGATTCACGCCCAGATCCAGATTCACGCCCAGCATCATAAAGTTCGCCGATGATACAACTGTGCTGGGTCTCATCAGCAAAGGCGACGAGTCAGCATACAGAGAGGAGGTGCAGCAGCTGACAGACTGGTGTACAGTCAACAACCTTCACTGGAATTTACATTTACATTTACATTTACGGCATTTAGCAGACGCTCTTATCCAGAGCGACTTACAAGGTTAATGGTATAGTAGAGAAGACCAAGGAAATGGTTGTTGACTTCAGGAAATCAAGACCGGACCACTCTCCGCTTAACATCAACGGCTCCTCTGTGGAGATCGTTAAGAGCACCAAGTTCCTTGGTGTCCACCTAGCGGAGAACCTCACCTGGTCCCTGAACACCAGCTCTACAGCCAAGAAAGCCCAACAGCATCTCTACTTCCTCCAGAAGCTGAGAAAGGCCTGTCTCCCTCCACCCATCCTCACCCTCTTCTATAGGGGAACCATAGAGAGCATCCTAAGCAGCTGCATCACTGCCTGGTTTGGGACCTGCACAGCCTCTGACCGCAAGTCCCTCCAACGCATTGTGAGGACAGCTGAGAAGATCATCGGAGTCTCTCTCCCCTCCGTCATGGACATTTACACCACCCGCTGCATCCGCAAAGCAACCAGCATTGTGGATGACTCCACCCACCCTTCACACAGACTGTTCTCCCTCCTGCCATCAGGAAGAAGGTACCGCAGCATCCGGTCCAACACGACCAGACTCTGCAACAGCTTCTTCCCCCAAGCCATCAGACTCCTCAACACAACTCAACTTCTGAACTGATATCTTTCTGGTACATGTACACTCTCACTCTCCCTCTCTCTCTCTCTTTCCAACCATTTACCCCAGATAACATGGGAAGCATTTTTTGCACAAGCATTTGCACTAATAACTTTACTACCTCACTGGACTCTATTTATTGCACATTGCACAACTTGCACACTACCGTCATTATTTATTATCCTCTGTCTGTACTGTGTTGTGTTGTCTGTCCGCACTTGTTTGTTTGTGTTGCACTTGTGTCTTGTATGCACTGTCTATGTTGCACCATGGTCCTGGAGGAACGTTGTTTCGTTTCACTGTGTACTCTGTATGTAGTTGAAATGACAATAAACCCACTTGACTTATCCTAACTTAGAGGTGAAATATCCAGGATTGAAGGAACAACAACCTCTAGCAGTTAAGTATGTGAGTGCAATAACACTGGAATATTATTTTTCCCTTTAGATCTGCCTGATTCCTGGCCAGGAGCATGAACCAAATTTCTTTTTCAGAAGGTTGTTTTGTCTTATAATGCTGCACACATGCTCAGACAAAGTCTTATTGGCATAGCAGTGACGTTTGACCAGAGCAGGCATCAAACTATTGTGTCTGATGGGTGTAATGGTGTTAGCATTTTAGCTTGACATGTGATTGACATTGTGGAAATGAGGGTGCAAGAATAGGGTGTTGTGGAAATGAGGGTGCAGGAATAGGGCGTTGTGGAAATGAGGGTGCAAGAATAGGGCGTTGTGGAAATGAGGGTGCAGGAATAGGGCATTGTGGAAATAAGGGTGCAGGAATAGGGCGTTGTGGAAATGAGGGTGCAGGAATAGGGCGTTGTGGAAATGAGGGTGCAGTTATAGGGCATTATGGAAATGAGGGTGCAGTAATAGGGTGTTGTGGAAATTAGGGTGCAGGAATAGGGCGTTGTGGAAATGTGAGTGCAGGAATAGGGCATGAGGGTGGAGGAATGAGGTATTAAGGAGATGGGGTGGAGCAAAGGGGTGTTAAGGAGATGAAGGTAGAGTAATGTGACCTTATACACATGTGCTGATGTCACTGCTAACATATATTTTTGTATTTTTTTATATGTTCTACATATTTCACAGTTTATTTCAATTACCAAGGGAGAGAAAAGAGATAGAGAATCAACTAATGCACCTTTAAGATTGACACATCACTTCCTTTCTGAGGAACCTTCTTTTACATCAGGGCCACAAGAGCACACAGTCTCAATGCCAGGATCAAAGGAAGAGTGAATGGTGATGTGTAGAAGGCAGGCAAATTGAAATGCTAATATATGCTGTTCTAGGATCAACTGATAAAACTGTCTCGATGACTCTTCAAAGCAAGCACCCTAACCTTTGATGGATGTTACCCTGGCACTACTGATAACAAATAAATGACAGTTAAGGACTAAATGAATCTAACACCATTGACTTGTGCTTGCAGCGCTCAGGAGGGTAAAGTATGAAGTATACAGTTTACCAGTTTTACGCTACAGCGGCCCTATCTGTTTTTCCTGCAACCATGGAGCAATATCGTCCCACAGAAAGCTAATTTTGTGCCACTGCTGTCACCATGAAATCCCATACCTGAGAAACACAGTGTAAAACTTTTGAGTGAGGATCATAAAAGGTCTTTGACAGCTTTAGCTGCTGATTGTATTTGGTGCCTAAATGCTTAAATGACAAAGGCTTAAAAAACATTTTCTACTGTTAACTTTGAATATATTTGCATATTAAACTGCTGAAAATACTTTTTCAGTTATATGAAAAAAGATATATGGGTAGTTTAAAAAGACAATGACAATGTCATTTCTTTTTCTGCTGCTGCTGCTGGAGCTGAACATCACTCTGCTGTCTCTATACTTCAGAGGTAAAGTTCTTCTTGCTCTTCTCTTTTTTTTTGGCTTTTTTTTTGTTTTATTGAGGGAGCAAAAAACATTCAGACTCTCACAGCCTAAAACTCGGCTGACAAAACACATCACATATTCCACAATAAAGGGCAGGGCTTTTGTTCCAGGAACTTAATTATTCAGCAGCACTATTTCAGAGCCAATTCATCTGGCAATGGTACAAAAGACTGGTGCGAATAAAACATCTGCTGTGTTGTTAAAGTTCTTCTTTCAGCTGCTTCCTCCTTTCTGTTTCAATCGCAGACCAGAAATGAACATGGTAGGCGATTACATGTGATCCTCACAGTAAACAAAATTACTGAGGTAATTAGGACCACTGACTTCACTAAGCATTAAACTTTGAACAAGTTGCTTATTTAAACATGAATAAAATTAACTACTTTGATAAAACTGGCTGACTAGTATGACCAAGCTGGTCAAACTAGAACACCAGCGTGGCGAAGCTGGTCTTGCTTATCAGCCAGAGTGGCCATGCTGGTTGACCAGCTTGGTCATGCTATCAACCACCTCAGTTATGCTAGACATGATGATCTACCAGCTTGGTGATACTGGTTGACTAGCATCCCAGATAATGTGCCCATTTGGGGCATGTATGGTTGGCCCAACAAATAACCAGAAAGTTTTGTCCATTCTCTCTTACATAAACATAAGAATGGGTGGTTTTAAATAGCTCACAAAATTGCAGCATGGTACTGTAATACGATGCCATTGTTGCAACAAGCCAGTACTGAAATTTCTATCCTCCTAGATATTCCACCATCAATTGTTAGAGGTATTTTTGAAAAGTGGAAGCTTTTAGGAACCACAGCAACTCACAGCAAAACATGTAAAATAATAGCTCAGGCAGAAAAGTTGCTGTCTCCAACTCCATATTTAGAATCAGATGTCATAAAAGCTCCTGTAGTTGTAATGTGTAGGTGTCCCAATACTTTTGTCCATGTAGTGTAAAGTGAAATTTCATTAAAAAATGTCCAGTTTAAATAATGGAAATTCAACAAATGGAAACTAGATATTATCATATAAAAAGTTGTTACCTTGGTTACTGGATCAGTAGTCACACAGCTGGAAAGGCATGAGTTAATTAAGCAGTAACCTGAGATATCGGCACTGGTGTACTGCGACCGTAGGCATGAGACCTCAGGCTGATATCTCACACTATAGCTAGAACCTCAAGTGTTTTGTTGTAATTATACCACAGTTCCTTTATCGCCGTTTACTGTTCGATTTTAAGCTAAACAGGAAACAGGAAAAGCTATTATCAACATTTGGCAAGGTAAAGTAGGCCCATCAGTCACCCCCTGCTAAAACATCATCATCAGACTATGCCCTTAAGACTGTTTTCGGATAATCTGTCTTAAACGGTGCAGCAGATCATGATCTCACTGATTGGCTGATCTAATGCTATGTCTCAAATTGCACAATGTACCCAACCTACTTACCTATCTACCTACCTAGTAACCTCTAATGAGAATTGCTCTGTTTCAACCCCTTAATGCATAAAGGCTCATTACACACTAAGGCGTATTACCCAGTAACTACAGGGATTCCGTACAAACTGGTAGTATTACCAAAGTATATCCTTTGGTAATAGACGTTTGTAATCTTTTGACCCACGGATGGGCTACAGGCTCACAAAGTCTGTCTTTAGAGTACTTATGTGCATTATGGGACACAGAACATTTGTTTGGTTCTAGTTTTCATTGGAATCACTCATATTATTACAGTTAATATGACCAAGAGGCTAATTCTTAAATATTAAATACCAGAACAGACCAGGGACCTGTCTTACAAGGCATTTTCAAGTTAGGATTATAATAATGCCAGTGGCTAATTAGATTTACAAAAGCACTTAACAACTTTATCTGTTAATCCAGATTTAGATAATAATATTAATTATAATAATAAAATAATAATAATAATAACAATCCTTGTGCATGTGCAATGAAAGTGTAATGTTGGGTTTTTGTGAAACATGTGGAAGAGGAATTAAGAGGCATATTTGCGAAGAAAGAACAATATTTTACACTATTTAAACAGTTAGAAAGAAATGTATTCAGAACGATGACCCTACCATCACTTCCATCAGAAACATGGCCCTGATTGATTCGAAAGATGTTTATGGTCCAGCATTTAGCTTTCATTTGGTTCTAGTTTTCATTGGAAGGATCAGGCTGGTCATTAATAGCTTTATCTTCCAAGTTCAAATGGAAACGTGTTTTGAAAGCCAGTAGATATTCTGAGCTCAATCAAATTCTAATTATAATGTTGCTGCTTCATTATGGCTGGTGTTTTGTCTTGTACTTGCTGCCACCGTTGCTTGGTTGCGTGTGTATGCGGCGGAGTAATAGATAAGTGTTGCTCAGAGTGCCATCATCATGCAATATCGTCAATCCTAGAATCCAGTCTCTCAGCAATCACATTGCGGGCTGGCGTGCACTGTACTTAAATAAGTATAATTATACCTATCTAGAATGGAATACCAGCTTACAGTAAATGTATTGTAAGATCTTTGCAAGCTTTGCAAGCCAATGTAATGTATACCTGCACCTGCACGAGATTTGCAATTATCCTTTCTGCCAATATTGAGCAGCCACCCTATATAAGAACACATTTATATTTAATAACCAGCTCAATAGATAGCTAACAGGCTCCTCTGTGCTAATGTTCTGAGTTAGGCTTTAAGCTGAAGTGTTTACTGAAGGCTTCACTAAGAACTTAAAGTTAATCATGTCTTACCAGCTTCACATATTACTGCTTAAACTAGAGATATGACAATGTAGCATTAAACCCAGCGTGGGAACATTTTGTTTCATTATTTCTGATACAGGGGTTTTGTTCCAACAATAATCATATCATTTACGGTACCTTAGAAAAACAGTATCTGGAGGAACACATCAGCCAGCAACCTGATTGTGTGAGAAAATCAATTTTTGAGCTTGTGCACTCTCTTCATGTGGCCTGAGGAAATAATGGTGCTCACACTGAACCTGCAAATACAGACATCATCAGATTCTGTGGGCGTCAGAAAGGGACAGTCATGTCATTGAGTTCCTTGCTTGTTGACACCAGCTCGTTTTCCTCTGTACTCCACAGCTTAGAATAGTTGAATGTCTATCCCAGCTAGATTAATAACCATGACTCGTATTGTTCAGTCATCACTGGACATAGATGCCCTCCACCACCCAGTGCTTTGCGTTTCTCTGACTCCTCCTATGAAATGACAGCAAACGTAGAGCTGTGAGCAGTTCACAGTCCACTGGGGCGTATCCTTTGATATCCCGTGGCCTGGTGTAACCCTCTCTCGAAGTCAAACAGCTCTCATCATCCGAGGATTGGTTCTTTAGATGTGCAAATGCACAGTATTACCAGTGTACATCACATGCTTGTGTGCGTTTCAATGAGTCAGCTGTTATGCTAACTTTCTGCTTAGCATCAGTAGGGATGCTTCTCTGCCGCAGCATAAAACAAGCCTCTCTGAGGAGCCAGACCTTGAATAATGCAATTCATCACTTGTAAACCCACTGCTGGATTTCCAACACCTGTTGTGTTTTGCAGGATAAATGCATATTTGCTTTTATCGGAGTTAATATTTGCTTTCATTATCACTCATATTATTAGCGTTAATATAACCAGGAGGCAGGTAAGATGCTTTTGTTTTGTCTGAAGTACTGTATGGCCTACCGATGACATCATGCTGTTATTTGCTTTGTACTGCAGAACTGCTCTTGCTGTTATCTAGGAAGGCTTTTTCAACCTTATTGATATAATAAAACTTGAGTCTGGAGACTGGGCAGTAGTAATAACATAAATGTATTAGTATTGTAGTGAAAAACATCTTTTCATCCAGTTGAAATCCTGCCGAGCTCATGTTTACTGATTTCATCCTTTCTGTTTTATTCCAATCAATGTTTCTCCACACTGCTTCCACGTTCTTAGCGGATGTTTTTTAATTGGCCTATCCATGCTCTACCCACAAATCCATGCATTTGTTATTAGCAGCTACTGTTGCGAGACTGGACAAGTTTTACACATTGGCCAAAATCCTATTCAATATAATGTGAATTTTTCTGAGCAAAACTTAGTGTGTCCCCCAAACATATATCAAATATAACCCAATAGATTTGCTGCAGACGTTTCCAGTATAAAATACTACTCTACCAAGCTGCACTGTTAAGTTGTGGTTAACTAGATTCACAAAAACAGTTAACAGCTTTACCTGTCAATCCAGGTTTAGATCATTCCTGATAATAATGATAATAATAATAATAATAATAATAATACCTGTTCATGTGGAATGAAAGTATGATGTCTAGTTTTTGTGAATCGTATAGTGGAATTGAGAGACATTTTAGAAAGAACAATACTTTACACTATTTACACAGTTAGAAAGAATTGTATTCATAACAATATATTTAGACCCTATAGTACTATAGTACTATAGTACTGGAAGCGCCCACTTCCATCAGAAACCTGGCCTTGACTTGTTTGGCTTGAAGATGTTTATAATCTGAAATCCTCAACAGATGACAGACAATCTACGGCAACATCAAACTAAGCTTGAGGTTAGCTGGCCGAGCAAGATATCCGGCTTCATGAAACAGACCCCAGAGGGTGGGAAATGAAAGCTCTAGCAAAAGTTCTACCAGCAGACTCTAATGCAGTGCCACCTTTCTTCAGCCAACTACCAGCCTCCACCTGTGTTACAAGCTGCTTTTAGAAGTGACGACAAGTCTCTCCATCCTTCCTCCCCACCACCACCAGTTTGGTCCCGACAGCTTCCCGGGGGTAGGCTCTGCCCCCTGCCTCTAAGTTTGTCAGTTGTTGTAAGACCTGGGACTTTGTATCTCCATCTGGTAGAACTATACTAACCTTAATCTAGTTGCAATCTAAAAACCTTTGCACTAGTGATCACAGATTCAACTGTGCAATTAACATATGTATGACCAACACAATGTAAAACCCTTCTGAAGTCAAATCTAAAGTCAAAATGTAAGACAATAGGTTTTGAATTTGAGCATGAATTTAATGCGAACATATTTTTGTAAAATTCCTCTTTCATTTTACCATGCAGATCCTGCTCAGTGTCAGCCAAACGACAGTTTTGTAGCTTTAATACCCGCAAGTCCACTAAGTCACAACTGTTGGACCTTGGCTCACGGCCCTTAAGCCTCTCTGCTCCAGGGGTGCTGTAACATGGCTGACCCTGTGCTCTGACCTCAGACCCAAGGTGGGATTTGCAAAAGGTGGCATACAAGCTACAACTGCTCCATATATCAGTATTTGAATTTTAATAGGGAACTTTTATAGCATAGGTAATGGGGCAAATGTGCATAATATCAGCTCCTTCCCTTTGATCAGAAGTAAATCTGACCTCATGTCTGATCTGTCCTTTTAGTGTGATGTGCCACCTGCATGTAAAATGACAAGGACTGGAATTCTTTAAATAGTCAGTATTCTTCAAATTGAGTCGTCAAGAGCAAAGTTGTCTGCTACAGTTTCTCAGTTTGTTAAACTGTGTTTTGCTAAAGTTTTGGCAAACTTCTCAAACTTCTCAAGTTGCCTTTAAAAACAGGTCAGCTCTTTATTCTGGTAAATAAAACCGAGGCGTTCTGTGTATCATCACCTTCAGGGATCTACAGCACAGCCCAAAGGGCCTCCAGCCTCCCATCAGACTGCCACACTGATCGACTGGATGATAGCCATGAAAGAATATTTTTGAATGGGGTCTGATCTGACTTGTTCTCCATCTTTGGTGATCCAAGGCTTGGTCGGAGCTGGTAGCAAGGACGCAAGGTGACTATCTGCTGACAGGCTGCCAGGCCTTCAAGGAGAGCTGAAGTGAGCTGTGCTCTATTTGCACTAACCTCTCCCTGAGTCGCTCCGCTCAGAAATAAAACAGTAATGTGACATTATTCTGTCCCCAGGTGCTCCCCCTGCTCTGCAACTGGGAAAGCGTCCAGGGCTGCAGGCTATTCTCCTCCAGGGACTCCGATCCGAAAGCGAATGGGGGAGTGGAACAGATAGAGTGGTAATAGACTAGCCTACTTCTTTCCTCTCCATCGGATGGCTCCGGAGGTTTGGATTGGGCTGGAGATCAGTTCAGCTGCTCTCCTTACTCTCAGCTTCGCAACAAGAGCAGGTGACACAGCTCAAATGACTGTGATAATATCTACTTCAGAGCTAAAAATATGGCTCTCACTTTACTTTGTAGAAAGTCAGGCTCTCAGTGTACAATATAAAAAGGGGGTTTCTTGATTTGATTAAATTGTCATTTGTTTATGTCTGAATACAAGAGCAAAACTATTGCCAGAGGAAAGTGACCTGAAAGCAAAACCACACTGGTATAAAATATTTTATTGTACATATTTTTGCTGTCCAATCTCCAAAATGGTGACTTTACAGGACAAGGCAAAAATGTTCTTAACTTGGAATGAAAGTCAATGTAAAATAAGAGTTTATTCCAAGTTATTTAGTGCATTTCTATTGGTCTATTCATCCAGAATTATTTACACAGTGTTCGGAGCTGCTACAGGCTAAACTAAAATGTATATAAAGTCATTCTTTACAGACAGAACTACCATTGAAAAGAAACAGGTTAATTTTGTCTAATTAACTCTGTACAATAGCTTTGGCATCCAGGTGTTTAAGGTTTTGTAGGGTGACAGGTCCTGCTTTTTGAGATAACAGCATCATTTTGAAAATTGCAACAGAATCTCACATAGAAAGTCCATATAGGTTGATTGTTCCACTCTGAACTTATGGTGTTGTCACAGTTTGAGGAGCTTGGAGGCAAAGGTGAACATAAATGCAGGTTATTAATAAAATTAAAACTAAACAAAACCAACAGAACAGGGAAGAGGAACAGATGAGAACACTAATGAACAGGAGGGACTAGAACAAACAAGAAACAAACAGTGGTGTGCCTAAGAGCACATGGTGACACAAAGCAGAGGCAGGGATGACAGACATATCTGGTTGTTTTTTCACCTGTCCACTGGTAGCGCTGTTGAGCAAAGATCTAGGTAAGACTGTCTTATGAAAACTGCTTCTAAGTAGCCTATTGGTCACACAAATGGAACACTCTAACCAGGCTGCATGATGACATCACCAGAAAGGTCCCGCCTCCTGCCATTGCAGTGTGCATCTGTTTTTTCTTCATATAAATGAATTATAATTAATAACATTTTTGAACAAATTTTGTTCTGGAGACATCACTATCTGCCATTTTCTTTTTTTTTTGTACACTGTACACAGCCTGCTATGACATACAGGCAGAGTAATGCTGCCTACCTCGGCTGCAGCCTAGGCTTTGGAACGCAGCTAATGGTGGAGAAAATCCTGCTGTTTTTGAACTTTCTGGATTTTATAAAAGAGAAATGAATGAACCGACATCAACTGAGAAATGATAAAGATTCCCCATTGCACCATGGTGAAGGTTAGGCTTAGGAACTGTAAGAATAAGGTTTAAGGTTAGGTGTAGATTAATGTGAAGGTTAAGATGTAGGTTATGGTTCAATTTAGGTGTAGATTAATGTGAAGGTAAAGGTTTAGGTTAAGGTTTGGCTAAGGTGTAGATAATGTGAACATTAAGGTGTAGGTTAAGGTTAGGGTAAGGTGTAGACTAACGTGAAGCTTAGGGTGTTACATTTAGGTGTAAATTAATGTGTAGGTTAAGGTTACGTTAAAAATTAGGTTTAAGGTTAGGTTTAGGTGTAGATTAATGTGAAGGTTAAAGTGTAAATTAAGGTTAGGTGTAGATTAATGTGTAGATTAAGGTTTGGTTTAGGTGTAGATTAATGTGTAGTTTATGGTCTAGATGAATGTGTAGGTTAAGGTTAGGTTTAGGTGTAGATTAATGTGTAGGTTAAGGTTAGGTTTAGGTGTAGATTAATGTGTAGATTAAGGTTTGGTTTAGGTGTAGGTTAATGTGTAGGTTAAGGTTTGGTTTAGGTGTAGGTTAAGGTTCGGTTTAGGTGTAGATTAATGTATAGATTAATTTGTAAGTTAAGGTTAGGTTTAGGTGTAGATTAATGTGTAGGTTAAGGTTTGGTTTAGGTGTAGATTAATGTGTAGATTAATGTGTAGGTTAAGGTTAGGTTTAGGTGTAGATTAATGTGTAGGTTAAGGTTTGGTTTAGGTGTAGTTTCTGCTTGGTTACAGTAATATTGGTAATCAGTTGTGAGTTGAGTCTTCATTGTGCCTGTAGTATATTCGTTGTTGTTAGAGGTCATATTTCTGAATGTAGTAATGGGTCATTTTACAAGATAATAAAAAATGACCAGTGTGGAGATCAGGCTGGAATTGGCCACATTCCAGATTACAATACCCTCAAAACAACTTAGCAAAAACTTTTTAAAATACATTAGCTTTGGCATCCACTTAATTTTCAATATGCTTGCAACTTCATGTCAAACCTAATGCTCCATCTCCGGTTTAACCAGCTTCTTGAAAGACGAACACAACATCAAAAAGTACATGAAAACTGACCTTCTTAACTTCCAAACATTAGAATCATTACAGAAGTTGAAGTGCAGCCCAGAAACCCTCAAAAATACATTAGGGTTGCCATAGGTTTCCATTAGCTTTGGATTTCAAGTGATTTAAGTATTCAGAAACCTGTCATTAGTTGGCAAGGTCATTTCTAACTGGATGTTCCTGCTACAGCTGTTGCTGCGAGCTTGAGTTAATAATTTGTTGATGGAATCTTCATGTAAGACATAACTTCCGAAACTCCTTGGCCTTCTCAAATTTTCTAGGGATTCAACATTATAGTGAGTGACAAGCTTTTTGAAACCTTGGATCCATTATGAAAGTTCTCAAAATCTGACGCAGTCCCCAATGGATTGTGGTGGCAACCGCTATGAGGAGTTTCTATGGATGCTTGAAAGCAGAAATGACAGGCACTGGTGTAATGAGAAGAGAGATAGAAATGCTTGGATGCAGATCTCAGCTGCTGAAGGCATCTCAGCACTGGTGATCCTGTCTCAGAAACGAGAGCATCGCGGTGGCGTCATGCGATACGAAGCACCACTCATCTGCATATTGATTGGGAACTTCATCAGGCATCACTAATGAGAGAACAGCTATGTCTTTCCAAGATAATAATGGTGATTATGATAAAACCTGTAGTCTCGGTTAATATCCAGCCTTCTGCATCAGCGTTTTGCCGCGCCTTTCAATTAACATTTCACACACACACACACACACACACACACACACACACACACACACACACACACACGCACACACTTCCTGCCTATCGGCATTCAAGTTGTTTATCAGAAGAAACCCTCCAGATATGGCTGATTGTGCTGTAATTGCATTGATATGTCAGAAGTGTCTATAAACATAAGAAATACCATCGTTAATCAGTTTGTAAGTCATGTTTTACATATTGGCATACTTACATTTCTTCAGGTTGCATATAAATCGCAATGCTGCGTGAACCAGACTTCGTTACCGTGGCATTTCCTGTGCCAGTGTCTGCAAAAGGGGAGCTCAAACTCTAGCTTAAGTGAATGGGTCTCTGTGCTAGGCTAAAAGTGAATGGCTTTCACCATCTCTTCTCTCCATCATTAGATCCCACAGCATCAAACTAGACTACCAAACTGAAGCCAACCACATGTCAGAGGAGAAGCACTGGCTTATCTTATCTTTTTTTTTTTTTTTTGCTCAGACTTGAGAAAGTCAATCCAAAGAAGCAAATGAGTGCTACAATCTGGCTCAATCTCTACAATCTTGCTAACAGCATGTCACACTGACGGGTCACAGAGAAGAAAGGAGCACTATCTGGTATGAATCAGGAATGGCAATTACCAAAAATTACAAAGCTCTTGAATTAAGCTAGGCTAGATTAAAAACGGTGCTATGGTTTGCTTGGAAAACCGCATCAAAGCTATCAAACTCACTAACTACACACAAAAAATATTGGGACACCTACACATTATACCCACAGGAGCTTTTAGGGTATCTCATTCTAAATCAATAGGCATTAATATGCCGTTCTATGGTGGCATTGACGACGTTTATGCACTGTGTGCCTTAAAAGCCTTGAAGAAATCTGAACGGTGTCTAAAATAGCATTAGAACATTTGCTTATGCTTAAAGCTGTATTTCATATATATAAGCTTCGCAGGAACTTTGCAAGTATGGCCAAGTCTCTGGAACTGCAAATCAAGCTAGCCTAACTGCAACCATGAATGTAAAGATACCTCTAATAAAGAGTACAAGAGACATGTCTAGACCAAAAAACATTTTATGTTTGATGAGTGATTTTGGATGTGCTCACGAATACACTATAAGGACAAAAGTATTGGGACACTTGCTTATCCCTGGTTTGTCCCCAAATCATGGGTATTAAAAAGAGTTTATCCTGATTTTGTTGAAGTAACTGCCTCTACTCTCCAGGAAAGAAGCAATGCTGTGAGGATGTGATTGCATTTAGCAACAAGAGCATTAGTGAGGTCAGGATGTTGGATAATCAGCACCTCACCTCATCACCAACTCATTGCAACTTATCCAAAATGCAGCGGCATGGGTCGTCTTCAGCGTTGCTAAATACAGCCATGTCACTCCACTGCTGCGTTCTCTTTACTGGCTTCCTGTAGCTGCTGCCCACATCAGATTCAAAACCCTGATGCTGGTCTACAAATCCACAGAAGACAAGCGTCCAGACTTTTTTCTGTCCTGGCACCAAAGTGGTGGAATGAGCTTCCCCTGGGTGTCTGAACGGCAGTGTCGCTCGCTGTCCTCAAACGCAGACTGAAGACCCACCTCTTCCGAGAATACTTGGGCGAATAGCAGAGTGGTCTCCTTATTGACTTGTGTTTAGTAGTGTCTAAACGTAGAGGTATCTTATAATTTTTAGTCTATTCAAACTAGCTGAGGTTATTCTTGAGTAAACAGTGAAGCACTTTTGTAAGTCGCTCTGGATAAGAGCGTCTGCTAAATGCTGTAAATGTAAATGTAAATGTAAATTGCAAAAATATGGAGCACCATCAATCCAGAGAACATTTTTGCTCCACAGCTTAAAATCTATTGATGGTACTTCTCTACAGGGACTAGACAAGCTGTGGGTGGGCATGTGCACATCTGTATCAGCAATGGGTGAATTTGCTGAATGCATTCATTTGAAGAAGTGTCCACAAACATTTGATGGGATGTCAACTAACATGGTTATCATAGAAAATGTAGAGGCATGGCAATTGGGCACCCAAAGCAATATTAAAAGTTGCAACAACACTGACGACAACACGTACTATTGACCAGGCCTGCCCAGTCTGAATGCCTGTTTATGAAGCAGTGATTAAGGCAGAGGGTGGCTGTCTTGAGGAATCATATTTTTAGTCTGAAGTCACATTTGAAACTGATGAACATTTTCACCCACAGGTTACAACAAGAGAAAACACTCCTAGCAATCTCGTTACTCTCTCTCTACCTTGTTTGGCGCTTAAAGGAATTTGACCAGGGAAAATTGCTGGGGATCTGTCAGAGAAAACATTTTGCCCTGAGCTTTCTGAAGGAACCCCAGTGGACGGAGAGTTTGTTCACAGCTCTTTATAGTGCAATTAGGGGCTGAGAGGAGTTTCTTCCAGGGCTCCAGTCTTCTCCCCCCAGTGTGGTGGAGTTGATTGTGGTCGGAACAAAAACAATTTAGCAGCACCAAAGCGGGCAGGTCCCTCCAGGGCCGTCCGTCAATGCGTGCAGGCGCCATGGCTAAATCAACTGCACAATAACACCCTCCATGGCCTTCAGACAGATGTGTCAGAGACAGCCACCATAATGCCTCTTAATCGAGCAAAGATGATTCCCTGCATCTTAGAGTGCCTCCCAGCTTGCTCTTGCTGTGCCACAGTGGGTGATGTATGAGGTGATGGGTTGTATTCTGCTGGGAAACAAGGGCAAGGTTAAAAGTTTGCTTACAAGAAATGCATTGAGTACACACATAATGATTCCTGATGTTTTTTCTCCTTTCTCAATATATGATGGTGTCTGTAGGGACTGCATCATTGCAAGCATAACTGGATAATTAACTAATTGGGCTGATTCATCTGGGAGAAAAAGGCTCAGAATGAAACCTCATCCAGCATAAGTTGTACTCATATTGGCATTCTCTGCCAGCCTTGTATAGGATTGCAGACTGGCATCATTTGGAAATTAGCTTATGAGGGGAAGCAGGAACGCTTAATGAAGAAACTCATCACTGTACCAAACCCTGGGGCTCCTGAAGTCCTAACCCATGGAGAAGCTTGCTTGCAGGGGCAGTTGTAGTAAACACAAAGATGATATGTCTTTCGTACTTGATGGCAATGGTCAAAAGCCGGTCCGCACCAAGAGCCCTTCGAGCTTCAAGTACGGATCGGCTTGGCCCCGCCTTCCCTAAAAATCCATGGAAGACAAGCATCCAGGCTTTTTTCTGTCCTGGCACCAAAGTGGTGGAATGAGCTTCCCCTGGGTGTCCGAACGGCAGAGTCGCTCACTGTCTTCAAACGCAGACTGAAGACCCACCTCTTCCGAGAATACTTGGGTGAATAGCAGAGTGGTCTCCTTACTGACTTGTGTTTAGTAGTGTCTAAACTTAGAGGTATCTTTAAATTATTAGTCTATTCAAACTAGCTGAGGTTATTCTTGGGTTGCAATAGCAAAGCACTTTTGTAAGTCGCTCTGGATAAGAGCGTCTGTTAAATGCCTTAAATGTAAATGTAAATGTAAATGTCTTCTCAATAAACATGTACAAAAATCCCATAAGTGATTAGACCTTCTATGAAGGCCTAGAAGGTCCTGAAGCTTCCTCACTGCACAGTGGTAATGCCATGTTAGCCCATAATAAGTGTATTAATACATTATCATACTATTCTACACAGACTTTGATATGGTATCTTACTCCTTTTAGCATGTTCAGCAAAAGTAGGACAGTGCTTATTCACCAAAATTCCCCAACCAGACAGACAAAAGTCAAGGTTTCTTTGTCATTTGCTCAACATGTCAGGACAATAATGTGCTGAAATGCATGTGGTGAGGCTCAGGTAATTGGTGCTTTGAGCGACACCATAAAGAACCATTTTTGTAAATAAGATGTGAGTGTGAAGAACCTTTAAGTGGGTAAAGAACCGTTGCTTTGACTTTTAAAAGAGTTCTTTATGGATCTCAAAATGCTTCTTCTATTGGCATTCCCCAAAGAACCCTTTGTATCACCTTTCTTTTTAGTGTGCACAAATGTACTATATTAGACATAATTATGTAATGAGTAATTTTCTGGTTTGTCTGTGCACTCAACACGTACTTGTTGGAATTAGTCAGGCCTGGGTTTCCTGAAAGCATCTCTGCACACATATATATTATATCATTTTATGTGTCAAAATACAAAGGCAGGAAAGACAGCATTGCTCCATCACAGTCTATCAGAGATAAAATGATCTACAACAGTTCTGGGAGACTGGCGTTTGACTGAATCAAGTGGACAGGTTGATGGTTTGTGAATAATAAGAGAACATTTGACAGTATGGTATTTCAGAGCCTAGAGCCTAGAGCTAGAGCTGGATGGATTATCTCAAAGTAACAAACATAGTGAATACTCTGCACTGTTTGTACAAACAGAACCAATGAGGGGAGAGAGAGCTTTCATGTCCTGGAGCATTATTATGCCTGAATTTATATATTTTGCTCATGGGCTCCCTCTACAGGTGGAGAGTGTAATGTTCCAGTGACTTTTCTGCACACTGTTTTCAACAGGCCACCAAACTTTTCGTTAGTAGGGTATCCTCTTATTGGCTCCATATTTGAGTCACAAGATCCGGGGTCTTTTTATTTCCATTACAGAAAATGGCAGAGTCTGTATATAATGCATAATAGTGCACTGTAGCATAATAAAGTTTAGCACACTGGAGGTGGATACAGGCCTTGTCCAATAATGCTACTGCAGAACTAGTATGCTGGCTATGGGCATCGTTCAACATCGCTATTGTGGCATTAGCACACCAGCTACTGGGCTTGTTTAGCTTCGCTACCATGGTGTTAGCACACCAGCTACCTGCCTCAGCCAACATCACAACTGCGGTGCCAGCAGGCCACCTATGAGTAGCTTCCAACACTGCTATTGTGGGGTTAGCACGCCAGCCACTGGGCTCGTCCAACATTACTTCCACAGCATTAGCAGTTAGTAGTTTCTGTGCTTGTTGGGCCACTGAGAGTGGAGAATGGAATTCATGGGAATGCAGGTAATTGTGATGATTTGGTTCATTATATGCAACCATTTAAAATGGAGTCCCAGTACAAAGTATGCCAAGTTCAGACTGGTGCACTTAAAAGTACTGACTGACGGGTACAAACTCCCAAGGATGCGAGGGCACTGTATCGTAATTCCGCAATTGGGACAGCAGCATGTTGCATAATGCAGTCTGGGATATTTGGCTGTGCCAAGTCCATACAAGTCACGTTCTGATGCATCCAATAACACGTTTGGGCGTTCAGACTATGGGAACTTTTGAATGGAACAGAACGTGATGACGTTTCACCAGTCCACACGAACACAAGTACACCAAGAACATAGATTGAGAATCAACCAATTGCTGTGGTCTACATCGCCACAACATAGTAAGAATTAGCAGAAGTAAGAATTCTTGGGGGGTGCGTGTTAAGTTACAGCATAGGGAATGTGCATGGTATGCATTAATTGACCTTTATGCATTTCTCATGAGCAGTGTCGAGCCCACTTCACCATGCTACACAGTGCAGCAGTGGATGTGCCGAGCCCGGGGTAGCAGCAATAGAGACTAATAGCTATTCTCTCTATTTTAGTCAATGGAGCATCACAGTGATTTTGAAGCTGATATTTTAAGCTAAAAATGCTACATAATGTTGCTTTAAATCAAGCGCTGTCTTACACTCGAGTGCAGCGGATATTTCCATCCAGCGCTCTAGAGCTCAGGGTGCCTTGCTTATAGCATAGCAATTCGCTTACCCAGTTTTTTTCAATGACAGTCGACGTCAGAGCTACTGTACCAGCCATTCATTTTCACAGTGTGAAATGTGGACACTTTACTTCGCCGAGGTTATACGACAGGCTGCCATTGAAGAGCGACTTCCCATGCAGACATGAAAAGAACAGAGTGTAATGACATCCAGATCAATGTGTGTGTTCACAGCCCTCTTAAAGTCAAGGAGTTTACTGTGGCTTTTATGGTGGCTAAGCTACCTTATATGATTAAGGTCATATTAAATGTAATATTGCATTTTATCTCTCTCAAAGGGCCTTTCACTAATGCGATATCAAATAAGAGAGTAGCTTAAAATCTCATGCAGTTTGACTCTGCTGTCAAGGGAGAGGCGAGGCAGTGCTTTAAAAAACTCTGCCAACAGCCTCTGAGTCATCGGATATATTTTAGATACATCATAAACTTATGACTCACATTGGAGTTTAATGATCTAAATTTGCATTTCGTTTGGTTGCGGCTGGATCACGTTTCTGGCTCGATTGCCTCCCTTTCTGTGCGCTTTGTTCCATGATGAAAACGCTCTCACACAAATACCTGGCATGCCAGCGCTGCTTTCTGATTCCCCAGAACCTTTGTTAGCTCTCTTCATGAAGCGCGCTTGCACGTTCTTAAGCTCTGGGAAATGAGGGGAAGGATACAGTGAGTGAAAGGGAGCCAGAGAAGGAGACAGGGAGTGAGTGAGGAGTGAGAAAGTATTTTTATAAAGTTCTTTGAGGGAGTGAGACATTTGCCTCATCAATAATGCATGGTAAATGGCCAAGGGGATAGAGCAAAATTGGGGCTTGCTGAGACAGAGTGAGAGAGATAGACACACAGCGAGAGCGAGCGAGAGAGAGAGAGAGAATGGGTGAGGGAGGATGTCTAATTGCTCTCTCCGTTATTAATAGAAGGCTATTAATTAACCACAGAGGTATTAAATATAGCACAGACACACAGAGAGCAGACAACAGGCACTGGGCTGGGCTGGGCCGGTGCTGGCCAAAAGTGTTAGTAGTGGGTCCTGGAACATCTGCTGTTGTGGCTGCACCTGCAAGCGGGTGGTGGACTGCGTCCCCTGAACCTCCATCTTGCGCAACCTAGAGGCCTGGCCCCCTCACCTCGACCCGGAGAGGACTGGAACACCCAGGCCTGTCCTGTCCCAGTCTTTCACCTGGTTGAGTTTGAAAGGGAGGTGAGGGAGAGGAGGGCAGATCAAGGGCAGAGATAAAACAGAGGGGAAATGGGGAAAAGAAAAGGCAGCTGTAGAGAGCGGTTGGGTCAGGCTTAATGGGACATGTAGTCACTGCTGTGACACAATAAGAACAAAGGCAGTGGCCACACTCTTAAAAAGAAATCAGCCTAAGATGGTTCCTCAGAGTGATGCCATTGAAGAATCGCTTTGGAAGCTGTGGTAGAGTAGATTAACACTCAGATTGCACTTAGTATCATTTGGGTAGTATGTGTAGCTTAGCTCCTGTGTGTTTGGGAAAGTTTTTTCCAAGGACCACTGCTTAAAATATGCACAGTATTAACAAGTACAGGACTCAATGAGACCTACAGGTTAGTGAAAGCCTGCCGCAAGGCCGATAGTTTCTACACTCTTCCACTCCTCCTCACGAAGTGCAACCAAGGACGCAAGTAGTACTCTGGAGTGACTGGAGTGGGAACTCACCCTCACCCTTGCTTTATCCGTTGTAAGGATAAGCCCCAGCCCTTTGTACTACAACCATTATTATTATTATAGCCAACACAAACTCTACCATGGCTTTTTTTTTTTTTACAATCTAGACCTTGGCCATTATTCTTACTGATCTGTTATGGTCTCCCCTAATTAATGTAAGTACATTTACAGGTCTGCATTAATTACTTCATTCACTTCATTTCCCTTTCATTCTATACTGGTGAGTGCAACCCAACAAAATGAAAAGGAACGGAACCCACGACTCCCTTTTGCCTCTCTCCAGAAAGGTCACCAGATATGTCACATCACTTACACACATATTCATAGTCACTGACAAAGTTTATATAAAAGTTCTTTATTTTAATGGGCTAAAAGAGTTCACTTCCTCACTGAAGACCATTTAAATTAGTTTTTTTAGGAGATCATTTTCAAGATGTAAAGAACTGCTCGTATGCAGACATACTTTATGCAGACGTATGCAGACATATTTTGAGGGTCCTTTTTAGATTAAATAAACACATGAACCACATATTTGTCACATCTGAAAACAAGAGACTGTGTAAAATGTGATCATTATCTCCCTATTTGGAGAGTTCCAAGTTCCGTAAAACATCTGCAGGGGTCCAGATCTCACCCCAGTGTCCCCACAACTATTTACAACCATGTTTGTATGCAGTAATCAAATTTAATCACACCAAAACCTTATACTTCCAAAATGGCAATTTTACAGGCGAAAGGAAAAAAACTGTTTGGGGGGAAAAAAACAAAATTTTGACACAATACAAAATTCATTTTTTTAGTTTCAAAAATGTAGATACATGGTTTTTGTGAGACAGCAACGCTATACTGGTTTCTACTGCAAAAGGCTTGACATAAGGAACACTGGCAAATGGCAATTAGGACAATCTGGCTTTTACTGATTAATCAAGCTCCTGGTCAGGCTGCATCTATATAGTTAGCAGTTATACTAGTGCTACGGCTGGGTGTCATGCCTGCCTCTGTTCTCTTATGCCGACCTCTGCTTGAGAGCACATGGCTCTGTTTGTTTCTTGTCTGTCCTAGCCCCTGCTGTTCATTAGTGTTCCCACCTATGCCTCCTCTGTAGCCACACCCCCTTGTTAGTCCCAGGTGTCCCTTGTTAGTCCCTGTATAAGTACCCCTTTGTTTGAGCATTTGCTTGTCTGGTCTTGTGTGTGTTCAAGGCAGTTTATGTGTTCACAGTTTAGCTTGACTTGTTCTGTTTTGTTCAGTTTCTGTTAGTTTCAGTGTTTGGTTTGTTTCCTTGTTTGTATCTGTGTTCTGTTTGTTTGGTTTTGTTTAAATAAACATCTGCATTTACATCCGCCTCCAAGCTCCAGACACCATGACACTGGGCAATTAATATCCATAATTTTATGGGTTTTTTTTTCATTATGTCAGTACTGTGTGTTTTCATGGACTGTACGTTTAAAAACGTTGCCGCGTGTGTGCTCATGTGACTCCGCCTCGTCCAGTCTGCAACATGAAAGCAACATGGAGAAGAAATCAAACCATTGAGACAACCGAGCAACTTGTTAATCGTAATTAGGGTAAAATGTTTAATTAACCATGATATTGGTTTGAGGTCACATTGTCCAACACTAACTAGTACTGTCCTATTTCAGTGATCGCAATGCCATTTACATGGAAATTAATACATAACTTATGACTTCCTTATGAATCCCATGACTACACCTGCTCTTTTGGTGGGTTCTTTTACTGTATGGTTCATGTGAACACAGCTAGGATTGTCCATTGGTTATTTTAACCTAAATGTTGCTTAAAATTCCAAAGGCTTAGCTTCGATTTAAGTTGCTTAGACTTCCTGACAGCAGGCTCCGACATTTGGCCAAACTGAGCACATCATTCGAGAGCTCATTTTCGCTCCATTTTCCGCACTAAGGACAGGAATCACGCTGACTGCGGCTGACAGGCCCAGCATGCTCAATTTTATGCTATCATCACATTTGCATATTCCAGCAGCTCATAATGTTGGGATGAAGTACAAAGGTAACGCCATGAAGAAAGGGTCTCAGATCAGTAGCCTTCAGGAAATCACACAGGAGTATGTTGTCGTAGCTCCAAAACACTGCTCAGTCTTTACAGTTAATACACCATGAAAAGCTACAGCATTAATGCCAAATCAAAGTTCAAATGTTATTTTTATTTTTATTTTTTTTACATCTGCAATGTCATCACTTCAGTTACTGAGACTGAACCATAAGCTAAGCTCAAACATGGCTGGTTGGACGTGAAAAAAAGTGGACTTTCTTCCTTATGTAATACATTAAAACAGCTGCAGAACTGAACATCTCAACAGGGGTCTCTTAGAAATGGACGAAAACATCTGGAGGTGGATGCGGCATCTGGCTTTGTGACTAAGTGATATGTTTCTATCAATGCCCACCGACAGGCCGCGGTTCAAAACACAATATGTGCAGACACATTCTCACCCGGCAGTCAGAATCCCTGACGCTAAGTCAATGAAGTTCATACATCAGCCATGAGCCAGAAACCTTTCTTCTCACTGAGCCTGCCAACGCAGAGAGCAATCTGTTAGTGAAATGAGAATGCACAGTAATGACTTACAGAGGACGAGCCACTGGTAAAGCAGCTAGTGGCTGATATGCTAACGCAAACAAATAAATAAATAAACAAATACGGATGTATTATTGTGCAATAAAATCATTGAAATTTCAAATTACAGTTATTTTGACTTGTGGTCTGGCTGAATGTGTAGCATTAGCAGGCATAGCTTTAGCAGTATATCGCCGCTGTTGTGCAGAAGCCTTTTATCTCCATTTTTTCTGTTTTTGCTGTTTTTGACATTATTGAAATCTGGACATTTTCTTTACATTGTTACAAGTTAAGAAGTTTGTTTTCCTTCTGCTTAAAAGTTGCCAGTTTAGAGATATGAAGTTTCTGTGTGACAGTGACAATATACAATTTTGTTGAATTTATTAACATTTACAATGATATCAGTAGCTAAACATTTATGTTTTGTCTGTGTACTGTCCAATGCATTTGAACTACTATAAATAATGTTACAGTGTATGAGTTATACAGGGCTTATAGTCCTGTAATATAAATACTTGTAGGTTTCCTTTTTATATCAATGCACGCACCAATGATGTAACAACAGAACAGCATACTAAGAAACAACAATGGTCATTGTCCAGTTACTTTTGATTGCTAAAATGGATGTAAATGCCACAGAATTCTCCCAATATGCCTTGAATGAAAGCTCATAGTCTGTGCTTTAACCTCATAACTAAATCCAGAGCTAAATAACCGCCGCTGTCCAATTACAGCATGTTCACATACAGCATTGTGTTACATACTCAGTGTTCACCATATCAACACAGCTCTAAAGCTCTTTACCAGAATATCCGAATCTCCCAGCGAAGTCTGTCTTTCACGTATTTGGCTTTTCATTAAAAGTGAGCTTGAGTTTGGGGGTAAAAAATGAGCATGAGTTGTTACTGCTCATTACTGCCCTGGTGTGAAGGCTCATTTGAGATCTCCTCAAACACTGTTTGCTGGCACTCAAGAGAAACTAGGCTATCTGTCAAAGCTCCAATTCCAAATGGCCTTTAATGGTTTCACTTCATTCCTCAGAAGTCGTTCTGTTCCACTGCTGCTTCCAAGGGCTAAAATGTTCATTTTAAGCCACGGTGAATGGAAAACATTCAGCAGCTCTGGCCGAAAAGAACAAGAACGAGAAGCTGATGAGATCAATCAGAAGTGTTAACAATACTGCGCAGTGCTATGGCCCTCCAGGAGCAGAGTTAACACCCCTTACTAATTAACAAGTCGTTTCCTTTCTCATTTTTCTCTTTTTCAGTTTAGATTTCTCTTTCCCTGGTGAACTCTAGACATAGTATTCACTTATTAAATGTAAGGTTTAGCATTCAGCTATATTTTATTCACACACTTTTTATATTTTATATTTTATTATATTTATAATATGTATGTTCTTTAGAAACAGAATTGTGGGCCCACATGCAGACTCTTAGGTTTTAAGGGGATGATGAATATGTCCAAAATAAAAGCCAAAATCAACGAAAACACGTGCCAATCATATATAGGCTGAATAAGGACTGAGAGAAACACATATTATAGTAGTTCCTGTCGATCACTGGCTTACAAATTACTAATTTAGTATGAAAAGCAAAAATGGGTTTTGAGGGCCTTTCCTAGAAGGCCTATTGATTCTAAGAGCAAAACTAAGGTCTAAAAACTAAGATAGATCTTTATTTCATGGTTTGTTTGGAAACAAACAGGTCACAATCTTCCCTTATTGTTTAATGTATCACTGCATACTTTCAGTATTGTTTTTAACTGGAATATAAAATCAGATAATGTCATAATGTTCCATGTTCTTTTCTAAATATACGTTGAATCTTTAGCAATTTGCCACAACAAACTGAGTAATTTCTATTTCAGACGTTCTAAAAACACAACTTTCTGTGCCCTTTTGACTGTGAATACTGCAGAAAAAGTTGTAGCCCAAGTATTAGATTTCTGTTGATTGCTAGAAATGAATGGTGGCAGCAGGCTTTGCACTAACAAAACACTATCGATTTTCAGGGAGCAGAAACAGGATAACAGAAATTAGCAGTGGTAACGAACAAAGCCAGCTCTTTAATTAACTATTCAGAACTGTAGAACACCAGGGAAACTGCAGAGTCGAGGCCTTCACACACATTTTGTTCTTATTATTTTTTAAGACAACAGTACTTGAATTAAAACATTCTTGATACACACCAACCATACTGGTTGCATCCCATTTATGTACTTATTAGTTTTACTAAGCTACAAAAAGGGAGGAGCTACTCACATTGGGACAAACTAGAATCATATTCATCATATTTTGTGTACTAATCTGCGAGCACAAGCAACATGCTCAGAGGAAAGCGCAGAGTACCCAACTCTAATGCATTGGCTAGCAGATACACGCTGGCCAGCATCCCACTGAAGTGATGTGAAGAGACAGGGAGCCATCTGCTCACCTGGAGAGAGCAAGGCCAATTGTGCTCTCTCGAGCTCTGGCTGCTGATGGTAAAGCAGCATGACCCAAGATTCCAACCAGTGATCCTTGGGTCATAGTGGCAGTGCCTTATTGCTGGACCATTCTGAGCCCCTAATACTGTACTTTGCTGTGTCTAAAAAAATGGCAAGGTAAATTTGCTCAGAAGGTAAGAAAAATAAATGTTTTTATGTATCGTAATTTCACAGCTATAGAGTGGCACAACTGTCTGCTCATCGAGTGTCCAGAGATCACAAGTTGGAAACCCTGCAAGACTCGGTGTTCCATTTTCAAAAGCCTTCTAGTCTGGAGACGTTATTTGGTAGCGGAAATCCTAGCCCCTTGTTTAGAATAAGCAGTAAACTAATTGAGGGGGAGGAGCCACAGACTAAAAAATTCACACAGTATTTAAGTTTCAGCCCAAGATAATTTGGCAAAGTTTTTTAGGGTCTTCTTATTATGTATTGTTGACTAAAATGAGCTGCAGGACTAAAACATGAGTTATAACTCAAAAAACCCGTTCAGTTACTTTATCATTTTTTGATTTTTGGGTTTTATTAATATTCCCACACAGGAATATACTTTTAATCATCTTGATCTGTCTCATCTTTTCCATGTTTGTTTCACCAGCTGATTAAGTGATGCTCTGAATGGTTATTTCTGTTCTTTTTGGGCTGAGCTTTGACATTTATGGCTTGAACTGAAGGCCTAGCTCTAATCCCTTCGGTTCACCTCAGTGGAAGAGAAAAGAAAGTGATATTTTAAGACAACTAAGAGCTCTTTCAGTTGTGTTTCATCTAGAATATTCTACTCAACGCTGTTTTAGTAAGTTGAGCCTCAAAAACATCACGGTGCAACCAACGCACTCAGAGGACAGCGCTACGAACCCAGCTTTGATGCACCGGCTAGCAGATATTTTAACTAAGACAAGCAGATCGGCTGAGCTGAACATTTTAATACTTTAGCCGACAACTTTATACAAGGATCAAAGATGATTATGAATGGCTCTAAATAAGAGCAAAATAATAATCTAATAATGAGACTTTCAACTGTACAGCATGTCTTTACCTCGGGTCATCTTCACATCTTTGGTGTGTGATGTCTGCACTGTAATGTGCGCAAGTTTATTCTGAGTGTAGAAGTTTTGAGCCAAAAACAACTATCCCACTATGGCACTATAGGATGTGGCAGAAGTAAATGAGAGAGTTTTTTGCTGAACTCTCTCTCGCTCATACACACACACACACACACACACACACACACTCACACACAGACACAGAGGATGTGCCTGTTGAGAACACTGAAGAGGGACAGCAGCTATAGAAGTGTGGAGCAGAATACATTATTTATCAGCACAGTGCTGAGAGTGAGGGGACACTACAGAGACAGCCACACCAGCAAGGCTAGCAGGGGGTGTAAAGTAGGTGATTTTTGTGTGTGTGAGAGAGAGAAAGAGAGAGAGGAAAAGAAGCAGAAGTAGGTTAGAATAAAAGAGAAGGGAAAGTACAGCGAGAAAACAAGGGAAAATGTATGTAGGGGGACACGAGCAAGAGTCGTAAAAAACACAGAGACAGACACTCTCACAAAGCAAAAGAGAGAGAGAGAGAGAGATGGCGCTGGAACGGAAAGTGAGCAGAGAGATGTGGCGGAAAGTGAGAGAGATAGATGAGATGGAGAGAGGAAAGAAGAGAGAAAGAGAAAGAACTACAGAGAAGAGACAGATAAACAGCATTGAGAGAGGGAGAGATAGACAGACAGTTATATAGATAAACAGACAGACAGATAGATAGTCAGATAGATAGATAGATAGATAGATAGATAGAGAGAGACATAAAGACACACACATACACATATATATATATATATATATATATATATATATATGTATATATATATATATACATATATGGTTGGAGAGGTACAGACTTAAACTCTAAAAAGAGAATGTACAGAGGGGGAAGCAGAAGCACAGAGTGAAAGATAGAGAAATATATATAGAGAGAAATAGAAAAAAGGGAAGGAGAGAGACAGACAGACAGACGGAGAAAGAAAAAGCGAGCCAGCATAGCTGCAGTGGTGCGATAGAGAATGTGGTCAGCTCAGCCTCTCTCTAATTGCCTCTCACCTGCCGCTCTCTGTGTAGGTCTGGCATGAAGCGCCTCATTATCCACCTGCACCTTTGGCAGCTCTTATTACAGCTCCTCCACCTGCCTTCTGTTTGGCCCTGCGTGAACGCCGTGTGATACGGCCATAAAACCACTACCCCTCACCCCCCTGCCATGTCCGGCACGCAGGTGACAGACGCTTGGGCTGCTTCTTCGTGTTTTCATCCCCCATTGAGGATGATTCATTTGACGCAACCATGTTTCAACATGTGTGAAACCCACTGGAGGTGGAAAGAGAGCACAGGCTTCAGACAGTAGGCTAATACACCATCCTGATACAAGAAGCCACAGAAATAATATTTGGGGCAGATTCTCATGGCTCAACACCAGAAAAGTGAATGCTGGAATGCTGATGGTTACAATCCCAGTTGGAGCACCAGCTGATGTGGGAGTCAAAGCACAATGGTGCTACAGCAAAAACGGGCCTACGTGAAACTAAGGGGTTCAGAATCTAGCTGGTTAAGGCTGAATAATTGCAGTAGCTAATCTCTTGTTGGGGACAGGATACCAGTGCATAAGTGTAAATAATTCAATGCGGGAAGCACCACACAGCTACACAGTCAAAAGAACCAAGTCACAGATGAAAAAACACTAAGCATAGAAACATGTAGGGTCAGGCAAAAGTCCAGAGAAAACTGTGAATTAGAATTAGTAAAATTGTCAAAAAACAAACAGAGAAAGTCCAAACCTGAAAATGTATTTCCACTTGGCAGATGGAATCCAATGTGTATTATATGTTATATAAAAACCAAAATGCTCCAATTTCAGCCAGATAACTGGTCCAATATGCAGAAGAATATGCAAAAGTGACCAAAAGCAAATTATACTAGTTAAAAGTCAGTCAGTGTAGGTTACATTACACTCCTAAACATAAATGTGCTTCAAATGGTTCTTTGAGTGAAGCCATATAAGAACCACTTTTGGTTTTCCTAAAGAACCATTTATAGAGATGTTTGAGTATGAAGAAACTTTTAAAAATATACAACATGGTTCTTTATAGAACCAAAAGTGGTTCTTCCATGCATCACTCAAAAAACTTTTGCACTTAAATCACTCCTCGTTGTGCCTTTTTGATGAACTTTCAAATGACAAAAACTGTCATGTTCAGTTGTGAAGGCTTTATGGCTGTATGTCATACAAACCTGTGTCATACAGACCTAAAAAGTCTGATTATTTGTCTGTGAATATTCCTTTGTTTCCAGCCTTACTTTTACTTCTTGATGACTCTACTTTAATGCCTACTGTACAACAAAAGAAAGTCATGATGGCAGCTCTGACTGCGGCCAAGAAATCAATCTTGAAAGGATAGTTTGAACCTAACCTTTCTTTATCTCAGTTATGATGTAGATATTTTCTGGACATTCTTATTTTAGAACGGGCAGCTGCCAGATTCCACAATGCCAAGGCAGCAATGATTTGCTTTTGAATTAATTAATTATGTTAAGACTCTGTAAACATAGTTGCTTTTGTAGAATGTGTATTAATGTATGATGTACGTATGTTTGTATGTATGTGGATGCCCCCCCCCGCAATCCTTCTGTGGTGTTGATATGCATAAGTGTTGTTTGAGTATTTGCATACACAATAAAAAAAGTTATTAACAAAAAAAAAAGTTTTGCACAAAGAAAGTACTTTTGAAGAACATTTATTTAAGTGTGGAGGTTGAGGCCCTGTGCTCCTGTGCTACTGTTAACTAGAGGTTCTATTTCCACATTCCTTCCTTTGACTCCTGCTGAACTGCTGAAGTGCACTACAAGTAGTTGCCAAAGATGTATCATAACAGCTCAGTCAATAGTCTTTCTTTCATACAAGACATTTGCCTGAATAAAAGAAAAGGAAAGTCTCCAGCACTTTTCCTGTATTGAATTTCCGAATAACTTCATATTGATTTGGCTGAAACTACAACGTCGATTTCTTCTAGCTTTGGAAGTCGGTAAGATGCACTCTTGTATCTTTGATTAAAAAAGCACTGTCAAGTTAAAGTATCTGAAAATGTTTAAAGTCTCCACATGTTTAAAGATGCTTAATCTTGAACAAGTCAGGTAATTATGCCCATTAAAAACAGCTGTGTAATGATGTGGATGGAAAATGCACAAAAAGTAACACAACCAAATCGCGCCACAGAGTTTTAACAAGGGAACGAGCAACTAACCCTCAAAGGAAATCACAGCTATGGAACCAAGAATGACAATGCGAAAACAACATCAATGAGTCAAACTTCAGTGCCATCAGGAAACATGTCATCCACTTCAAACACCTCAGCATCTCATCAGAATGGCTTTTTTTGTCCTCCCAAAAAGAAGAGCAAAGTATCCCAAAGTAAGTCCAAAAATTCAGATAACAAGAACAATGATGGCCAGATTATTAGAACCCAAGATGATGAAATTGGCTCACTAACATTCGTCCTTATGGGATCTTTGAGAACTGAATTCTCTTCCATTCTCTACCTCCCTCTTCCCCATGTGGATTGTCTGATTGTGGAGAACGCATGAGTATGCGAGGTGAAGAATACTCTCTCAGTGATAGCGGAGCTACAGTTTCTGATGATGGCTCTACTTGTGACTATGATTATGTTGATGATAGTTCCACTTTGGCCCACTCGTCGCGAAATTCAACCAAGTGTTTTGCCTGCCCAAAAATGACGTCTCAGAAATCGCCTTGTCGGTTGGCAAACGATTCCATTCTCTGTAACCTTTTGTGGAATGCAAGTGAGATCGATGAAATTGCAATGGTGTTGTGACTACCATAGTGCTCTCACCACATTGATTGGAGAGTGTCTATGTTTGCAATCAATAGCGCGTGGTCGCAAGTTGAAACCAAAGTAAGCCAGCAGAGAGGCAGAAAGACGTCAGTGAAAGGCCAGTGCATCTCAACCGAGCGGGGGCCATTTACAGAGTGATTACCGGCCCTCTGAAATCCTGTCTGGAGAGGTGAGGTGTAAGATAACAAGGCGGCGAGAAATTGCAGTCGCGAGTCCACCCCTTCCTCGCCAAAGCCACCAAAAGCAAAAGTTCTTGTGAGGAAGGTGATTACAAGAAGGATGTACCAGACGGTAGGGCAAAGGATCAAACTGCTGGTCTCCTAAAGCCTTGTACTTTTAAGCAGACCCACCTCTCAAAAGTGTGAAGAGCTGCTCTTATCTTTGTAAGGTCCACACCACATACAGTCATCCACATTTACAGACAGATCTTATTTGAGATCACGTCACCATGACATTTTCTTCCCTTGCATCAGATTGTTGACCTGGGTCATGGCACCAATGTGCTGACTATTGAACTTGTGGCTTGATGAAATGAAAGCTGTACCAGAAAGCTGTACCACAAGCCACTTACCTCTTCAGCAATGTGTGGCAGGATTCTTGTGTTTGTCTAACAGTAGAAACATTCGCTTTAGCCCAAAGTTCACAGACTGTGTATTCACTGTGATGATGGCAATCTGAAATATTTATTTGCTTTTGGAGAACTCCTGAAGAACAGGGTGAAAATCCCTTCAGAGAATACAATATTTTTCACTGAATCTCATTTTCTGACAGTGTTGGATTTCCATCCCGTACATCGACTCTATATGGAAGCTGTGATAGTGTCATAGTAGAGGCAAAATAAAGCTATTCAGCACTTGCAAATAGACTTTTTTTTGCAGCCTGAGCGCTACATTGCCTGAGGCAGATTAAAAAAAAAAAAAAAGCCATAGTTTTTGACCATAATATCAAAAGTTCACATATATCAAGCTTCTTTTTATAGTGTGAACCAAGAGAAAGAATTCTGAGAGGTCCATATCACCTAGAAACCATTAAGACTGCCTGAATTAGCAGATTTATAATGAGAGCTTAAATGACCCGAGGTATTAGGATGTTGTTCTTTCTCTGTAAGGTCATTCAAATCCTTCCAACAAAACTTTTTCATAATTAGGCATCAGCTGCAAGGCCTCAAGCGAACCCTGTCTTCTCTGAGAGAAGCACAATGCCATGCCGCAATGCATTATTGCACATCAGATTCCCTCTCTACCCATTAGTTTGTATTATACAGCTAGCAATGAACATATACCTGGCTTGCAGCACTTTAATGACACTACCCCACGGATTTCTTCTTCTGGAGCAAGGAGAAAAACACAGCAGGCCATGTGACAGGTTGAGGTACTGGAACTGTTCCAGTCATTGATCATGTCAATTAAACTTTGATAAATCTGTGCCTGGGCAAGAAATCACCCAATAGGTGCAACATTGCGATTTCACTGTTGTAAACAAACTCTCATGCCCATCCAGTTTCATCATCGCTGCTAACCTCAGTGCACTGACTCTGTCCATCAGGCACCAGAGAGTTGTGACATGCTGGTCCACTGAGAAGTTTTGTTTGTGGAATGATCACTCTTCTTCGGCACAATTTGAATGGTTCTCTTTACCATGTGACCTGAAGTACTTAAAGGACCAACTTAAAGGACAATCTATTTCAGCAACCCAGAGAGCAGAGGTGTCAAGTAACGAAGTACAAATACTTTGTTACCTTACTTACTCTATACTTTACTGGAGTAATTATTTTTCAGTCTGCTTTTTACTTCTACTCCTTACATTTTCATGCAGTTATCTGTACTTTCTACTCCTTACATTTATAAATATTTCATTTACACTTGTTTTCATTCCGGCTTGTCATCATTCAATGAAAAAACCCTATCCAGATAAACCGCGCCCTATTGGTTTGTATGAAGATGTCCATGGCAGAAACTCAAGAGAACTGGAGTGAAACGTCCCGACTAAGCCCTGCATTTACATTTCAGTAAAGCTTAAATGAAACACATGTTAATGCTCAGTAGTGCACAGAGATGCTCCTTTAATATATTTCATAATGCTACAATGAATTAATTTTCTCAAAACAGGCAGCCTTGTGTATCCCTACATTTTTCAACATTAACATATTAATTGAACATTAAAGTCATTATGGCTTTTAGAAAAATGTGTTTTTGGGGAGGTGGGGTAGTGCACTATAGACCCTGTGGCACGGCCTAATCTTTTGGCCTTTGTTTTCCTTACATTACTTTTAATTTTGTACTTTAAGTAGTTTTGAAATCAGTACTTTAACACTTTTACTTGAGTAAAAAAAAGTTTTTTCAACTTTTACAAGTTTTTAAACCTTTGAGAAGTGAATGTCAATACTTTTGACACCTTTGCCAGAAAGATGGTTTGGTAGACAGCAGTAGTGTAAATTGCTCGGGTTTTCCAAGATCTGTTAGAACTAGAGAAAGGAATATTTGAGTTTTTTAAAATTACTGTAACATTCTCAAAAGCAAGTGTGAGTTTCAGAGAAAGTCATATATTAAGGTCTGAAGACAAAGGGACTTTCTGTCTTTCTGTAGAAAATAGCATATTGCCATCATTGCTGCTGTTGATGAGCTTCAGGGTCCTTTTCTTTATTCACCATGCAACATTAACAACTCCCAGGCTCACTTGGTGTGTGTGGATGTTTGGTATCTCATGGGGAACTCTAATTCTCATTGCATGAGTGCATGTTGCATGACGGCATATGTGTAGTGAAACACTGTTCAGCTACATATCGTTGCTGTCTAATGAAAAACATGTATCTCCATTTTTTCAGTTTTTAGATTTCTCCATGGTTTGAACCCTGTAGCTGCTCTGTGCACTGTGTAAATAGTTCTGGATGAAGAGGCCAATAGAAATGCTCTAAATAACTTATTTTACATTAAGATTTTCACTGGACAGCAACAGTATACACTGCAGTGCCAGTCATAAAATTTGGATACACCTGATTAAATGTATCAATACTGTTGTTTTTTGTTTTTTTTTCATTTTTACTGACCATTGTTCTTAAAATGTAAATATTATAAATATTAATAATAAATAAATAATTATAATAATACATGAAATAAATAATGATTCATAATACATACAATTTAATATAAATATTTAATATAAATACAATTTAACATATGCATAAGAAGTGTAAGCAGTTGGAGCCGCAAATTTCAGACAATACAACTACAATTAACGACTATCTATGCAGGAGTCTACACCGCCTCTAGTTGAAATTCCCTCAGCAACCTCTAGTTTTGAGTAGGAATGGGTGCGGAGACTGGAAAATCTTTATTAAAAATTGCACATATATATCCATATCAATGTCCAAGAACTGCCTGACTGCACACAGGAGTGTCTATATGTAAGAGTAGAATAGCCTAGCCCACTCCTCCTCTGGCATGGGCAGCAATCAAATGGACTAACACACTTTGATTTGCATGCCTGCTCAGCTATCGGTTTAAATATGGCTTCATTACAGACTGCTATGGTCCTGGCAGCTGATATTATTTATGTTACTGCACTAGTTCCACTGGCCAGCGCAATGTCATGCTCATGTCTCTACTAATCTCTGCCACGGCTAAATGGCTCAGGCCACAAATGACTGTGCCATTCCTGACCAGGCACTAGAGTGCTTCTATTGAGATTAAAAAGCAAAGCAATCTGTTTGGGGGATGCAAGTGAAATGACATCACTTTAAGGTGAATGCTAATGCAATACTGATGTAGCCTCAATCTGAGTGCAGGCCCTCAGGCTACCTGCATTCTATCCTTTTGTTCTAGTTGGAGTAACCTGACCAAGGGGTAGAGTGTTGTAGGAGCTAATCCTGGAAAGCATGTTTTAGATGGTGACTAACTTTGCTCTTTTGCAGTCTTCCTGACCTCCCGTCTCGCTTACCAGAAACCCATGAAGCTGACAGACATCAGAAAATATTATTCCAGGTCATGGCACAAAGTGATCTGCAAAACCCAACTGCGCAGGTGCAGAGTAGACACTGGAATGTTTGGGATTTTCTCAGTGGGACAGACTTGCGAGTCAGTGAGTCAGGCCAATAATTTTCCCAACATTTTCCAACATTTTATAGTCTGTATAAATACTGAAACTCAATAGGTTATCATTGCAGTGGCACGATTGGTGCAATCCGTTATAGCAGGTAGCAGTTGCTGTAACAGCTGCAATTTGTGAACAGTTTTAGGATCTAGCAAGCACTCGTTAAAAGTGTCTAGCAGTAGTTGACAAACCATGTCTAGAAGGCCTTTCTGGATGATGCGGCAAAGTGTGCTAAGATAATGGATTTATTTAAGCAGTCTGTAGGTAATGAGGAGGACAGACAGAACAGGCAGACATGCAGAAACATCAGACACCCCACTTCTCCTGGAAGTCAAGGGAGTCTCCTGCATTTTGATGACTGCAAATGACTGCAAATGACCACAAAAATCCCAGAATTCCTTTTTTTTAAAAGCCTATGGCCTATTACCAGAGAATAGCTTCACCAGTTTGTACAGACGTCCCTATAGTTACTGAATAATACACCTTAGGATTAAGCCTTTCTGCGTTAAGGGATTAAAGAGAGTGAGAATGAGTGAGTGAGTGACAGGCGAAATGAGAGAGTGATACAGAGAGAATCCTGATTGGTAAAGGTGCATGTATTTGTTACTCCACTATGTACAGTGAAATGTGTCCTCTGCATTTTACCCATCTTTGGTAGTGAACACACACACATACACAGTGGTCAGGATTTACAGATGACCTCTCTCTTTCGTTGTCCATGTCGGCTCAGTTCTGTGACTTTATGGTAGGGTGGTCCAAAAAACAGATATACCACCCCTGCCTATAGGGTCGAAATAATGACAGTGTTGCAGTAGTGACGTTTTTATTGCCCATGGGGGTTAAATCACTGTAAAAGACAAAATACAATGAGAGAAGGTGAGTAAACAGGTGTTATTTGTTCATTAGTATAGCTAACGCTATTCAATTCAGTTCAATGTGACTGTCATTATTAGGGGTTCAGGGCTGTACAGTACAACAATAACACTGTTAAGCTAAGTCCCCAGTGCAGTAATGGGTAAAGGCGTGGGACAGTAGTGCAAGCACAATAGCAGAAACAATAAATACAATGGATAATAAACGCAATAAATATAATAATAAAATATAATATAAATACAATATAAAATATATATATAATACATAATACATACAAATATAAATACAATTATGTGCATGTACTTGTGCAAATATGTGTATAAAGGCTGATCTGTGATTTTAGGTGCAAAATGAAAAAAATATGTAGGTATGTTTTGCATACAAATGACACAGAGTAGTTGGTGTGGTTGGTGTGGAGCAACAGATAACACCACTACCAGCCAGTGAGCTGGTGGGTACCTACCACACCATGTGGGAAACTGGGGTTTGATCCTTGTAAGTCGCTCTGGATAAGAGCATCAGCTAAATACTGTAAATGAGTACAGTATGTTCAGGTGTGGTATGCTGAGGTCTGCTGTCAGGTCTGATAAAAATCATCAAATAGTCATGTAAACAAAGTGTACAGTGCAGTAATGAGTGACCAAATGTTCAGCTAGAGAATACAGTACACAACTAATGTACAGCAGAGGGAGTTCTAGTTAAACTAGCTGGCTATTGGTACTCTATAGATGTTCTAGACCAAACTCCATGTAGACTTGCTTAAAGTTGTAGTAGAATGGGAAAAAGTTAAATGATAAAATACAATAAATCAACATTTTAATGTCACAATTTCTGTCTGTTTCTTAAATGCCTCTAAATTGAAAAAAAAAAAAAAAAGGTCATTAAATAGTCATTAATCATTTTTTTGCATTAAGGCCTGTAAGGCATATACCATTTAATAGCCAGTTCAGCAATAAAATTATTTCTCATATACATACTCTATGATCTAAACCAACAGGTGAATATGGCTCTGAACAAGAAAGGGAAAGGAAAAAGGAGGAGGGAGCAGGAACCAACACAGATCCAATTAGAGGTGCACTACTGAATGCTATGATGTGAAGTAAATTAGAGCACAATACATCATTCATATAGCTGGAACAAGGCTGGACTACTTAATTCAGGTTATTAATTGTTGCATAACAAGCAACTGAATGAATGGAAAGTATGTTGCATAATACACCACATATGTCAAGGTTGGACTATTCATCATGAATTTAATGAACACAACAATATTCAATGCCCATCTCAGACAGTGCAAATGATGTCTGTTTTATACATTTTTAACAAAGAGATGAACCTGAGTTAGACAGACAAAGTTTTGCAGGGACCTCTTCTAATTTGGTGTATCAAATTGGGGCCGCTTGACAGCTTTTTTTTTCACTAGTCCTCCCCTGCGACTCTGGTATCAGTTAAGTGCTAATTGAATGTTCTAAAGCAGGACTGGTGCACTCATTCCCAGACATTACAACACCACACAGATCTGTGGTTTGTTTGCTCTAAATAGTCTGATTACATGACTTAGTATTCTACTTAGTATTCTATCCTATTTCCCTACTAAGGTCTGCTGAAAACAAAAGCATTCAATTCTTGAAACAACCAATGGAAAACTGCCCAGTCAAACCAACTTTGTACATGGTGTAGTATCTAGATACAGTCAAGCAAGCTTAGAGTCAAGATACAGTCAAACAAGGTTGGAACTGCTAGAGCTGAATTTTAGACATACTGGTAAAAGTTAAAGCAGCATTATGCGAATAGTTGCCATTTCTTGCCCCTGGTCACCCCCTACAGTTGGTAAGAGTAATTCACACTTGGAGCCACCCACATGCATTCCTGGGCTAGCTAAGAGATACAGAACCCTCACTGAAAGTGAAAGGAGCATGTGGACTGCGGTGGTAGAGTGATTATACAGGATTTTACACAAGTACTACTTTGGGTATTGCAGTTACTCAGTTACTTGCAAGAGGTCTCATCCAGCTCCACCAAAGTTACATCGTGCAGCTGACGACATGCTGAGCCCAGAGTGGCAATGACAGAGACACTGCTCTCCTTTCAAGTAAGCTGTAATTTTAAGGTTCAAATGCTATAGGCTTGTCAAATAAGTCAAAGCACAATTTGCATTAACTGCAGTTGTGTAAATGTGAATTACACTCACCAACTGTAGGGGGAGCTGAGAAGCAAATTTGACCAATTCATGCATAATGCTGCTTTAACTGACAATAACATTAGAGACTAAAAGTGGAATCAACCAAATACATTTGTATTGGTTGCTTGAGCCAGACTAATGGATGTGTATTTTTATTTAGTTTTTTTTTAATATCATCGCTAAGTCTTTTTAAAGTTTTAGATATGTCTAGGACTGTGATTACAAAAGGTAACCTAGGTATTAGGTGTCAGTGGGTTGTTCGAAATGGAAACCAGAAACTCTGCGCTATGACTTTTTACTTAAACATCCACATTTAAAGCGCAGTATACATTTGAATGCCTGTTGCAAGTTTAAATTAGAATCTTTAACCTCCTGAGACCTGGAATTTAGCTTGGTCTGCTTTTTTATTTCTCCTATTAGGATTAAGTATAAAACTAAACTTAGTCTTTGTACAAGAAGTTGTTTTTGCAACAACAACAAAAAATCCTCATATGAGGCCAGAAGGTCAAAATTTTAAAAAATTAAGTATAATAGTGCAGAGAAGCAGAAATGTAATGTCTTCATATGATGACGCAGGTCTCAAGGTTAACATTTTTTTAGTGTTCATGTGCATCATGTGTTTGTTTAATGCTCATATATGACTAGCAGCCCAAATATTGTAAGTGCTAAGGTAAGGGCTATTTTTGTTCCCCCATTGAGTGGATTTTGGTTTAAATAAATGCGTAGTTCCAATAGTCACAGTTACCATTATATTTTTGAGTTCTATTAAACATATGTCATGTCCATATTTGTTTTATTATGCCCGATACTGGAGCAGATAGGGCCAGAATAGGGCTACTATATGGCAAGAGACTACCAACATATGTCAACATAGCATGTTTGCTATTTGAACCTTCTTAAATATACTGAAAAATCTTGTATGTTACACATTACACACTCAAAGACCACGTTGCAGGATCAGGCCATGACCCATGAATGCAACTGCAATTTCAAAGAACATGCCGGGATCTATATGTTCCATTGAAAGCATGCTTTTTTGTTGAACAGGAAAAATAGTGTTCCCCTGTGGTTAATTTACCTGCAAATACAGAGGAGGCAGTTTATCAGTATAATGGCCACTGCTGCACTGTCAATGTCAGCACAGCTATGCTCTGTGGCGAGAAAGGACACACAAAGTGATGATGTATACTTGCTGTTTGACACCAACATTAAAATTTATTTGCCATGTTTGTATTTCCATTATGTGAATTGATTAGAGAGATTCTCTCCCTGTCACAGGAAACACACCTCCTAACGATGACGGATAGCAGCTGTCATATAGACGGTGCCAGGTTCACAGTCAGGCTGCAATACATGTGATGTTTTAAGGACATTTTGAAAGATAGGATGTATTAGACCAGTTTTGACCATTGTTTGCTTGTGTGTGTGTGTATGTATGTGCTGTAATGCAACTGTGCATGTATGCTTGTCTGCTCATGAACTAAACAGGAAATTCTTTCTGCATGACGACCATATATCATGTGACATAAGGACAACCTTCCTAGCAGTGTAATCATCATTGCATCTGCTCAGCATTTCTCACAGCTTTTGTGGAATGCTCTCTTTATGTATGCATGTTTACCCGAACAACCATAATTTAGCATAAAATTGAAAAGGACCTGCATGCTTTAACAACACATGCAGAAATGGATCCATCTTGTTACAATTTCTTTATCATAGTCATCTAAACTGCAGCTAAAGTGCAGCAGGCTGTTCTGCACATCTATCCATATTTAAATATATATAAAAGATTGGGGAACATCTGGTGTTACCGCTATGACTTCTCGCTCCAGTTAAGAGAACATTGTGTGAGGAGACATTGTGTGACCTTGCCTGCTTAGTGAAAGAGGACCTTGAGATAGAAGTGAATGGGGAGGTGGCTTCTAATTCTTACTCAACTAAAGCACTGGAAATGAACTGCCAGGGCAGTGTTAATGTGTTGGCTTGAAAGTGAAATTACAGTTGCGTTATATAAGCTACAGGATAGAGAGTATGGCTTACACTTTTAAAAATAACGGTGCTACAAGGTTTTCTTTGACGAATGCCATTAAAGAACCTTTTTTGGTTTTGTAAAGAAGCCTTTTTTATGAAAGAGATGTGAGTGAGGAGAACCTCAGTAACAACCTGGTAAACAACCTTTAAATTCATTCGAAAACATAATTAAAATCATTTAAACCTTTTTTTTAATAATGTCTTTATTAAACCAAATATAGTCCTTCTACAGCATCAATCAAACAACCTTTTATAACATCCTTATTTTTAGGATTGATATTCAGTCTATAGGTAAAGAGTTCTAGCACAGAAAGCCTTTAAATCCACTTAGCCTCTTCACATACAAATGTCTTTTACAAAAAAAAAAATATATTTTAAAGTCAAAAATAGTTCAATATAAATAGTTTTGAGAACCAATGGTATCACCTTAATTTTAGGAGTGTGTGCATTTAAGAGGTTGCAGTACTAATTTCTATTTTTTCTAGTTATTCAAAAAGTAGTCAGCTATATATGCACAGCAAAAGCAAAAAACTCTACTTTACTCTACTAAATTACTATTAATGCAGTTAAATGCTAAATGCAATAAACTTTCACCATCAGTGCTTCCTAGGCTATGCTTTTCATAGATCAGTAGTGAGTGACATTTCAACTCTGGGGAAATACTCACACTATTTTCAGAGTTTACTGGCATCTGGTTTGTCTCAGTTTTGTTTTAATGACAGCATGCACTTGAGCTGCATGGACGTACTCCACACGTCGGTGCAAAAGATCAGACCCACCTAAGAGTCATCTGAACAAAATCTCTTCAATGGAAGACATGCATATTTACAAGTTTTGAATCACGGCTTACAGGCAGACAAATGTAGCATTAGAAGTCTTGCCTGAGGACACTTAGTGGTGTAGCACAACCACCTCAATACCCAAGGAGGTGCCTTTTTTAAGGGCACCTCAGTCACAAATGTTGCAGTAGCACTGTTCCTTTATTCACCTCAGCCATACTTCCTGCCTGCCTAGGGGATAAAACCTGCAACCTTGTGGTCTGGTGACCTTTATCACAGCTGCCCCCTAAGCGGGTTAGTGTCACAAATGTACTAAGATTTGAATATTTACCTGGCAAAAGTGCAGAATCTTGAATATTTCTAGTTTATCATAAATGTTTTGTTGTTTACTTCTGTTTACTTCAAGGCTTATATGAAAAACAATCCAAGGATTTTAGACCCCCGGCTCAATTGCCCCTCCTACACCCCCTAGTTGTTAGGCCAGTGCTGTATAGTGTATATGTTGTCTATTGTAAAGACTTACACAGCATTTTTCTTATTGAAATAAACAAATGCTTAAGTAAACAGATATGAATAATTTATTAAGAAACCTTTGGGTAAAAATATATATTTAGGGAAGTTCTTAAACACAGCGTCTGAGTCTACAGATCTCCAGCAGAAACAGATACAAAGGTCACAGAATAACTGAATAATAATTGCATCCATATTTTATGCTAACTGGTGACTTATTTGCCAAATGATATTATTTATTACAGTTAAGAATGCCCTCCTTGGTGATGAGGGCTTCCACTGATGTGATTTCGTGCTGATGAATTGAGTGGCCTTGTCATTTGGCCGGTACAAATGGGGGAGAGGCTGAGAATAGAGAGGTCTTTCATCTCGCCTGATAAGAATGTCCTGATTACATCTAAATGTAGAGCAACGTTTCCCGCATGATCAATCAACGCCACACGCTCAAAACCTTCACAGAAATTAGCTCCAAAATGGCCTCCGCTCAATTTAATTTCCTGTGACAGCGTGTGTTAGCGTCTGCACCTTGGCCAATTAAAATGGCAAATGATTACACTCGGTGCGAATTCTGCGCCAGGTTCTAAGAGGGAGCTAATAGTTCAACTGTGCGTGCGCTGTTCCTCGTGCGCTCTCAGAGCGTGTGCACGGCCTCGTGAGATGGCCCGTTTGCATCGGTGGCAGTTGGAGTGTCTTTTTAAGACCCACATTGCTAGACATTTGTTCCACTCTGGTGAATCTCATTCATTTCAGCATGAGGCCTTCTGCTCCTAGTCTCCTGAGGGGCTGTCCCCCTGAAAAGCTGTGAAATTCCTCTCTCTCTCTCTCTCTCTCTCTCTCTCTCTCTCTCTCTCTCTCTCTCTTTCTCTCTTTCGCTCTTTCGCTCACTCTCTCTTTCTCTGTCTCCTTCACATTCTCACTCCACAGAAGAATCTGGGGCACTCAAGCTGCAGCTGAAGAAGTGTAGGAGAACCAGTTTACAAAAGAGGGCAGGATGTCAGTGTCAGTGACTTGTTTGATCTTGCCTTGCTCTCTCTCCCCTGTTTTCTTGTGGGAAGGTGATGGATTCGTCAATGGCTGATTGAAACTGAAACCCCTCGCGGTGAGAGCTCACCGTAATCTGTGTGATAAATCATATTACTGCTGGTTGGCTTAATTGATGATGATTTTTTTGTTCTAGATGGGAGTCCCATAGGGTTGGGTAATTAGCATCCGCATCTGTTTAGCATTGTCATTCCGCTGGGCACGAATGAGACTCATTCTTCCACCTCCTCCATGTTAATGTTCATATTTCAGCCATATGAAAAAAAGAAGAAGATGTTACATACAGTCAGGTCTATAAATATTTAGACAGTGACATATTATTTTATCATTTTATCTCTGTACACCTTCTCAATGGATTTAAAATGAAGCGATTCTACCTAAATGGTTATTAATTATCCAAAACGATTCGAATTTTACATAGTCCCTCCATTTTCTTGGCTCTAACAAGTAAATGGATAATTAACTGACAATTAACCTATTCCTAATCAGGTATCCCATTGTTATTTCATGACTAATTAAGCTAAGTGGTCCAGTTGTCTGGTGATCTGAGGATCACTGGTTCGAATCCCGGGTCATGCTGCTTGCCATCAGCAGCCGTAGTCTGAGAGAGCGCAATTGGCCTTGCTCTGTCAAGGGTGGGTTGATGGGACTTCCTCTCCACAGCACTCCTAGTATGATGTTAGTCAGCACAGGCGTCTGTTAGCTGTTTTATTGGAGCTGGGGCGCCACGCTTCCTTCAGAGCGCACTGGCTATCTAGCGATGCTGCATCAAAAAGTGCCAGTTTGTGGCTTTGCATGTGTCAGAGACACTGTGCTAGTTTTCACCCTTCTAGTGTTGGGGGCATTGCTAGTGATGGGGGAGTTCACATGAACAGGGTGAGAGAGAACAGGTGAGAGAGTAACTGGTCTTTAAATTGGGTAGAAAATGGGGTAAAAATAAATGATCAAAAACATTAGTTGATTCCAATGCTGTATTTGCATTTGGTAGCTGTTCCTGGGGAAAATCTAGTAGATGATTGACATTTAGTCAAGTCAAGAACACATCTGGTAATGCTCAAGAACAGAAAGATCTGATTAACATGCTAGAGACCACTAAAAGAGGCCTGTCCAGTTCTGGAACAAGGCCCTTCAGACAGATAAAACCAAGATTAACTTGATTATGAAGAAGGAAAAAAGGGTGAGTGTTCTGAAGCATTCTACATCATCTGCCAAACATGGTGGAGGCACTATTACGGAATTGTATTTTGGGCATGTATGGCTGCCAGTTGAACTTGGTCAGTGGTGTATTGATGATGTGACTGCTGTGATAGAAGTTGCAGGTTGAATTCTGAAGTGTGTAGATCTTTACTTTCCGCTTATATTCAGTCAAAACCTGCAAAACTGATTGGATGACGTTTCACAGTACAGATGGATAATAACCCAAAGCAGCACAAGATCATCTTAAGGCAAAGACATGCATTTCAGTAAGGACATCTGAGAAGCATCTAAAAAAAGAGTATTCTCATACAAAATATTGAAATACTGACATATATTACAATCCATCCTATTCGGAATTTGGATCATGCTGAGAATACTGAATGCACTGGAGACTGGATTTCATTTTAACAGGGGTTACTACAGGGGCCTGCCTTGCCTAAATATATATATATTTCCCACTTTCCCTAGGATGTCTTTCTTGTTTCAACTACATCTCGCTTCTATTTTATTTCCCTTTTTTTCTTCCACTGCTTGTGAAAATGTACTGTACACAGGCATGCTGTAGGGCTGAGCAGTCAGAATGCATTCAGAGCCCACACACTTCAGAATGAAATGCTTGATGTTCTTTGTGCTTGTGAGCATATGTGTGTTTGTGGGGAAGAAAAAAAAGGCTGGGTCAAAAGTGACATGTCCGTAATGACAGCCTTGAGCTGCCAGGAGGGCCTGATAGCAAAGCCTGTGTGTAAGTAATCTCCACCAACACATAATAGCACATAATAATAACACATGATACACACACACACACACACACACACACACACATACATATATGTGAATAAGCCACAACACAGAGAAAAGAGCAGCAGTGTTGGTTTAGAGAACTAATCATCTTCATTTCTGAGGCTGAAAACAAAACAAGAAAAACAAGGACCGAGGCAGAGTGAGAGAGAGAGAGAGAGAGAGTGTGTGTGTGTATGTGTATGTGAGAGAGAGAGAGAAAGAGTGACAGAGAGGTGGGCGAGCGTAGGTGGAAAGGAGCATTATGCCTGCAGGAAACGGCGGTAAATGCGATAGACAGAGGCTGTTATAATCTCAATAATCAATGGCTAGAGTCTAACAGGTGATGCTAATGGCTGTTCTCTGAGCACAGCTTAGATCTGCCCTCTTGGCCAATTACTGCTCCCCTCGTCTGCCTCGTCTGGCCTCTCTGGGCGCACGCGCTTATCTCAGAATGATCGGCTTGTTATTTCACAGAGCCCACAGAAACCCTGTTCGGTTGTTATTGAGCCTTTCACAAAGTCTTTCACACTTCCGGCGCTTTCGCGGACGGCCATGAGTGAATTCGGATGCTGCAGTAAATGAGCAAATTTGTAGTGTGTAGAGTGTGTCTTGCTTGTGTCTGCTGTTGATGCTGTCTAGTAATAGGGATGGTATTAGAGGGTGAAAATTTACAGCTCAGGCATTTGTACATGCCATATGTACAAGTGTAGGTGCATGAAAATATAATATTATTATGAAATATTATATTATATTATAAGCTCCCCAGGCATAAAATGAGTAACCTTGCATGTTTAAGGTGGTAGTAACTTCAGGCGCCTGCCAATGGCACTGCACGAGGACAATCGAGCTATAAATACCTGCGGGGTGTGTGACGGAATTTATAGATTGAGAAGATGTGGTACAGTGCGGTACAGAACTTCTACCTCCTCATATGTTGTGATGTTGGGACTACATGCTGAAGAAAATCATATGGTTTAAATGTAGCCAGTGGCTAAAGTAGACTGTAATGGTAGCGAATTTAACTTGTCTGCCCTCATTCAAACAGTTCATGGCAGCGCTCAAATGTTGTCTACATTGATCATTTTCAAGTAGCGACACATGTTTGTACTAATCTAGGCCCAGTTTCCCTAAGAGGCTAAAAGGCTAAGAGTGACAGTGACTTTCATGTCGCCATCATGATCTGTCATCATTCAGGATTAAGTGTCCCAACAGTGACGGATTAAAAACACATATTGTCAATTCACCCAACACTGCTGTCTATTTTTTGATTAATTGACCCTCTGATGTGATGTCATGTAGAGCAACATCAGCTCTTGGCTCTGAAGCCTGTGATATCTTTTGCTCCCCTACACCCCACCCCTTTCTCTCTCTCTAGCTTTCCTACTCTCTCTCCCCTTCTTCCCCAACACTACTTTAATGGCTGTTTTGAACTGTGACCGGGGTGGTCTCTTGATTTCACAGCTCTGTCAGGGTCTGTTACTGCATTTCTAATAATTGTCTAGCTTGCCTCAGTCCCTGCTCCATATTTCAGCAGCAGAGCGACAGCTCACCAGAGCCAACACCAATTAAATGAAAGGAGAGCGAGCTGGACTGGAGCCAGGCTCTGGATCAGCCTGCCTAGAACACTCTCTCACAGACCAACCTGTCCAGTCACGGACACTTTACCATCAGGACCAATACAAGCAGTGCAGCTGTCTACAGGACGTGCAGAGGCAGGCAGCACAAACAAGCAATTGTAGAGAAACTATTTTTGATCCAATGCTGTTTCAAAGGGTCACAATCTGTTAAGTAGCTAAGTGGATGTGCATGTGCACAAATAAATAAATTAAAAAAATAGGGTGGATGAGCTTTAACAGCAGAAGACCACAGGTTCAGGTTCAGGTTCAGACAACCAAGGCTGCAGTGAGCAAAGGCTAACAAAAGCTGGATCTGGGAAGACTGGAAATATGTAGCCTGGTCTGAGGTGTGTCAGTTTCTTTTGAGGCACATAGATGATAGGGTCCAAATGTGGCACCAACAGCATCTATCCATGGACCCTACCTGCCTTGTATCAACAGTTCAAACTGGTGAAGGTGGTGTAATGGTGTGAGGACAGTTATCTTGCCACGCTTTGGGCCTATTAATACCAATCCATCATCGCCTCCATGCCACTGACTATTTGGACATTGTGGCTGACCATGTGCATCTCCTCATGGCCACAATTGACAACTTCTAATGGCTACTTCAAACACAATGAAGCACCATGTCACAAAGAAATCATTTTAAACAGGTTTCATGAAAATGACAGTGAGTTCAGTGTTCCTCAGTGGCCTTCCTAGTCATCGGACCAGAATCATTAGTTCTACCTTTGGGGTGAGCAAAACGGGAGATTTGCAACAGGAAAGTTCTTCTGCAAAAACTGCTGTCACACCAACATGGACCAACACGACTGGTTTGAGAGCAAAAGGAGACCATTTCCAGTATTATTTTAGTATTTCTAATAGATGCGAAGTGCTTGGTGGGTGTACATACACACTGGCACATATAAATGTGGTGCATGGGTAGTCTTTGTTTCAAAATCATGTACGCTATATGTTTATATGCATTCAGCACCTATTGCTGACACCACTGTGCAAATGCACACACACACACAGCTTGTCTAGTCTCTGTAGAGAAGTACTGGCAATAGAATAAGACTTTCAGGAGCAGATAAACATGAACCTATAGGCAACATGCTGCCAAATGCCATGCATGGGCTAGAGGGGTATAAAGCCCCCCAGCATTGCGCTGTGTAGCACTAGAACTGTGTTCTCTGGAATAATCGTTCTCCATTCAGTACTTTTGGGATGAGTTGGGGAGTTGGGAATTGAATTCGTTATGAATACCCTTGATTTTGGAAGAAACAATGAATGAGCAGCTGTCCCAATACTTTTTGTTTTCCGTTAGTGTATAAATCAGTGGTATAGTGATGTGTATATATAGGTGGGTGCTGGACTTGACTACTGGACCTCTCCAAAAGCACTACATCTCAAGATGTATCTCATGCCTTTTTTCAGGCGTGTATATGTTAAATCAGTCTGCTCAGAGGTGAGTACACACTGCATCCTTGCATCCTGAGTGTCATATACTGTATGTAATCTAAATGTTACCATGAGAGTGGTGCATGCTGTTATCAAAAACCTCTCAGCCTGTCATTTGCCTTCCTTTTTCCAAACCTATCCTCCACGGCACTCCAGGGAAATAGTTTATCAATAGCAATGCACTTATCCATGGTACGCAGCGTATATTCAATTTATTAACATCTGCTGTTCTGCGCTGGAGAGTTCCAGCAGGCGTTTCTGTTTGCTTCTCCATATTGCATTTGTGCTGATTCCACCGCCAGGCGGATTTGGGCCGTATCACTTGTGTTTGACTTTGTCTCCTTTGCTTGAGTCAACGATTTATTGCGTTCCTGAGCCACGCCTGCCAATCCTTTTTCTGCCACATGTTTCCCATTTGTATGTGTGCTTCTGTGTGTGTAGCTCTAGTCCTATACTGTTACAGATCTGAAGGGCTGTGGTCTGAACAATGAAGGATTTCCTGCATTTACTTACTCAGTCAGGTATTATTGATGGAATATTAAATACTAACGACTCAGTGGATGACACTGATTGGCTAATGTTGGTGTTGTATGTATGGTGATGTGCATGTGTGTACTGTAGAAACGGCATCATTCATTTATATAGTTTCCAGTCAAAATAGACTAGTCTGTGCTACTTAGAAGTCTAGAAAAGGTCAGTGTTTTGTCTGACCACCCTTAGCCTTCATTACAGCTTCCAGCTTCTTTCCAGGAGGTTTGCTTTCAGCTGTTTTTTTTTATTATTATTATTTTATTGCAGAAATCTGCAAGGAGATTTTTCCACATCTTCAAGGTTTCATTTCAAACACTTCAGTGATATTGAGGTCTTAACTCTGTGGTGATAATCAGCAGCTTCTATGTTTGATTTGAATCTGTTCTTCTGATTAGTCTGTTTGCATTTCTCAGTAAGGGATTCTCGATCACCACAACATCCCATTAGACCCACGAGACAGGCAATCTTCTCATGGATAGAATGGATGGATAGAAACCTGTGGATTGCTTCATATCTGAAGTAAGAGTGATGCTTAATGTTCTCCTTAGGTATTGTGTGTCTAAAGGGGTTTTGTTTAGGAGTTGTTGGACAACCAGGTCCATGGGTTTTATTTTCTCAGTATCTTTTTTTACTACATTACACGACACTACATTAACTTCCAAGTTAAAAAAGTTTTTTCTCTTCTCCTGCAAAGTTCTACATCCACAGTGGTGCCACCATTTTAATTATGGGTGTTTTTATTCTTGTCAGCTTGGTTTTGATTAAAATGAACCCCGGTGTGATTGCTCTGTTGGTGCGGTACCAGTAAGTGTGAATGCTGTCTTTCAAACTCTGGTGTGCACCAAACAAGCAGACAGAGACCACCTGAGCAGATGGTTCTCACTGGTGCGGTTCAGTTGAACACAATTCATATGAACACAATACGAGCCAAAGACATCTAAACCAACCAGACAAGAGGGTTGTTTGATTGACGTTCTTGCAGCTGGAGTTGTGGACAAGTTGGCCTCTGTGCAGATGGGCCCACATTTCTGTGCTTTAACTTCTTCTGTCTGACGCTTACGTTTAGCGGGGCTGTGTCCCAAACAACACACTACTACACTACACAGCGTTTCAAAGGCAGCCGCCATTAAAACTGCACACATTAGTGCAGTCGCCTCAGTAAAGTAAAGACGTGTGTAAGTTAGGATGGGGATGCAGCCACAATACCGTTAAATTTTACAGCTTTCGCATGTGCTGTTCTGTGGCAATAAACAAATGTATATACATTATCGAACATGTTTAATACTGCTATAAAAACAATGTGATTTAATGAGTCATGATTAAGGGTCTAGCAGTTAGCAGTTTCTTCTGTGCAGACCTCTACTTACAGTTTTCTGTCATACATGCATTGTGTCATCTGGACGAAGGGAACCAAACTATGTATAAGTAGGAACACACTGTACGATTCAGCTACATTAATAGACTGTTGTTTATGATTATTAGATAGAAACTCGTCGTGATTGTCTTTTGTGAAATCAGGAGCAAGAGCAAATCAGCAAAGTCCCTGAACAGTGTGGGAGAAATGTTACCATGACTACAGTCATTAGCATATATGTAGTCCTCCAGTCTCCATCGTGTCATAGGTGTACCATCCTACACTGTCTGTATTTTCCCTGAACATGCTGTGAAAAAAGTCTTCTTTCTCCCTGACCGAGAGATCTGCATGTCCAACAGCAGGAACACTCCACAATTATTTAGAACAATGTCAACCTTGCATCATGTAGCACTCTCCCAAGACTGTTTTCAGAACTACAAGGAACACTTTTACACCTAGAACTATATTAATCGTTTCTTAGCCTACATGATTAAAGAAGGTGCCAAGAAAGTGATTTTTATGAGGTTATTTTTCAAGAATGTAAATCTTCAAATTTCACAGAGTTCCCAGGATGATGCCTTGGAAGAGCCACTGCTGGTTCCTTTAAGATCTGTGTTGCATGTTTATAGACATTTGTAGGTCAGAAGAAATGAAAGATATGTAAACAGTGTCAATTCTTTAGACTGTTTCAACTGTAGATTGTGTAGTTTTGGATTCAGGCTTAGAGGAGTGCTACATGATGCAAAATGTACCTGCTGTTGTTTGGCAGGCAGATCTCTTGGTTAAGGAGGAAGGACATTTTACAGCGAAAATATGGACAGTTGAATGGCATGCCTATGATATGCTAATGACTTTAGCCATGGTAACATTTTTTCCTCAGGGAAACCAGCTCTGGTACACTGACCAATGACATTCCTCCCAACTGATTTTCCTCAGGCATGGTTAAATCCTGCCTGATCCACAAAACTAACGAAAGCATCAACGAAATTATACACTGGAACTAATTACATACAACATGCAGGGCAGACACTCTTAAAAATAAAACTGGCAAGGTGTTTTTGGAAAATCTGCAAGATGAAGAAAATTCTCTGATGAACCTTGCAAATGCAGTTATGGTTTTGTTTTGTTTTTGTTTTTTTATTTTGTAATAGAAAGCATTTGAGTTTGAGAATGAGTTTACTTTGTCTTAAAATGTTAGTTAATTGGTTACTTTGGCAGACATTTTAATATAATTTTTAATTAAATATATATGTGCATTATAAGCTGTGTTTGGGAAGGACCTGTAGGAAATACTGAATTTAAAAAAGCATGTATTGCGACTGTGGTGGAAAACTAGTGACAGAACAAGCACTGAGTCTCTGAGTCAGTATCGAAGTGAGTAACAAATTTATTGAGAGAAGTACAAAGCAAAACCTTAGTTTCTTGCCTGTCTGCTCTGAGCTCTGCATGATCTACAGTAGCCTTTATCATCGCTGGGCTTTACCCTCACCCGCTCAGCAATGATTGACCAGATAGCCTTATGTGGTATAAACAGGCTATACATTTATCTGTTACTTGCATGAGGACCGTCCCAGGAATTTGACCCCACTGACCCCGTCTGGTCCCTGTTTATGGGAGGTCATTCTAAGGTAAGTGCTGACCGGAGATCTTTCTGCCCTCTCGTCGGTACTTCGTCTCTCGCCCACTTCTGCTTATCATCTATGTCAGAGCGCAATTGCACCCTGATAAAGATAAGCAGAGACAGACAATAACACTGTGGACAGACCCCGGTACAACATAGATAAAGAACACATAGCAAGAAGTGATCGAGGTCACCATATGTATCACAGAATATGCATCAACCATTTAGGTATTGATTATGAATCATCAATAACTTCCATTACACGACTGTCTCATAACTAACCTGCTCAGTTGTTTGTTACACTGTGCCAAATTTAGAATGGACCAATAGAAATGCCCCGAAATGACTGATAATAACAAAGGTTTGACTGAGAGCGAGGATAGCTGGCTGAAGTCACATGATTACTCAGTGTGTTCCAGTGGATTCTGGAAAATGGAGTCCAGAACCGCAGAGGTTATAAAGTACACACGCCAAGGTACTCGTCAGAGTTGTGGCATTCAGTTTTTTCCTTTACCTGTAAATTTGTCATTTAAGACAATTTTTAAGTTTTTTGACCAGGCAATATGTTTATTTTTTGTGAATCCAGAAGCACTTTGGTTACTTTTCTCACGTTTGTTCTCCCTCCATTTCCATTGACCAATTCCCACTAATTCTTGTCTCATGACATCATGCTCACACCGTCTACCATAGCCAATCAGTGACTGTTTCACAGTTCACACTCACTGGAATTCGGAACACACAATACCTGTCCAATTTGTTTGCAACATTGTGAAATATTGCCAACCTGTTGTTGCATTCCCTGATTACTTGCCTTTTCATGTACTGACCTCTGCTTGTTCTCTGGTTATGACTGTTGCACTGTGTTTTGGTCTGTTTAGCCCATGCCTGTTTAGATTGCCTTGTTTATCGTGCTTGGATTTACCTTTCTGCACTGTTAGCCCCACCTTTACTCCTTATATTAAAGTATTCTTAACATTTGACATCTGTGAGCATCTGGTTCATCCTTCGAACATTACAATGCTCTTGAACTAACTTGTGCTTCCTCTGATATCAAATCTGTTTGGCTTTGGTAAAGACCTTATTTTAAATAGTTGGGTCAGTGTCAGTGTTGTGGCACAACTCTATCAGTTTATATGTGTATATTTGTTTGTAAAGACTCTCCTTATCTTTCCTTTGCCTTGCTGCTGGTCAAAATCCAGTCTTTGGAAGCTATTCGTCTGTGCTAAGCTTTCGTTCACCTTTTTGTCTTGCTTCTCCCCTCCTTTGCTTTGCCCCTTTGTTAGCTTCCTCTCCAACCAGCTTCTCTTTCTCGTCCTCCAGGTCTTTTATCTTCCTGAACATTTCATTTCTCATTCTCACAGCTTCTATGGCATTGGTATTCTCCTTAACCTGGTATGAACCTTCCTTTCTGTGTAATCATAGGGATTTAAAGCACTTTGATCAAGGAGCTTAAGACCTACTATGTACTTCATAATGTTAAGGGTGGTAACCTTAGAGACAAGTAAAGTAACAAGTAGGAAAACCTTGTAGCATGAAAAAGAGAATAGAAACATGGATCAGTGACTGGGGTGGTTTATCTTACCTATATTACAGCAACTGCTTACACTTCTGAAGGAACTAAAAAGTAGGGTTACATAAAAACAGCTCCCCCTACCAGTAAGAGGTAACTGGATCATGCACTCCAGTGGGGTGATTAAACAGTAGAGAAATCTAGTGCATACAAAGACTTTAATGGAAAGTTTCACTGTTTCATAAGATCCCTGAGGAACTTTTGGAGGTTCTTCAATTAAAAAAACTGTGTAGGAGTTTTGGTGCTTTGAGAGAAAAGATTTTTAGAAGAAGAAGATTCATTGAAGGTTCCTCAAAGCACATTAAGAGGTTCCTCCACAGTTTCAAACAGAAGAACCTCCAAAAGTTCCTCAATGATAATTTACATTTAACTGTGTTTGACCTTATATCCTCCTCTGTTAAAGCACTGCTTAACATTGTTTTGGTCAATTGCTCTATTGTAAATAAATACATTGTTACTTTCCAGAATCAACTTATATAAACATGCAATTTAAACACGCTATCCTGATCATCTGGAGGGTGGTAATTGTTTTATTTCAATTCTGAAGCTGAAAAAGGTTGGGGTTTGTCTAAACATCTGTGTTTGCCACACTAACAGCTCAAATCCAACAATTAAAGGTTAAGTTTTTTTTTTTTTTTGCACAAACCCATAGAAAAACAACCTTTGGTTTCCTAACCTTTAAACAGGTGGTTCTTTAGAAAATGTTTTGTCTTTGTAACAGAAATCTGTAATTAAGAGAAAATTCCAGAAATTTGTAAGAAGAAAACCCACTTATAAATCCCTCTAACATGATTCTTTAGAGAGCAGCATACCTCATTTCTTAACATGTACAATGTAAGGGAAGGATCCAAAAGTGTCATTCAACATTACTAACAACATGCTAACTGAAATGAGCTGTTTCTATTTTATACTCTTTCCCTGAAGAACACTCAATACTTTTGTTTCTTACTTGTTTTATAACAATGTTGTTTATACTATAAAACCTAATCCTGGTCATTTTGTAACATAAGTAAAAGTTTCATGAGGCCCATCACTGTGAATATGTACTGTAAGCAACACTCTATGGCAGTTTATATTCAGTTATTTACTCCAAATACATCAAATTTCCACAACAAGAAATCATTTTGTAGATTTGAGCACATACTGTGCTTGCAGCAAAATCAATTTGTGACTTTCTTTCATTCATGTTACAAAACACTCTTGATGTTTTGGCATAACAGTCATTGCGGGAACACTTGCACCTTTTCTGCTAATACACAAATCCTTTATACAACTCTAAAAGTACTAATACATTGCAGCTAAACAATTCGAACAACAAACAACTTTTCAATTCAACAATCATATTTTTTCACGCTCAGTTCACTGATATAAAGTACAATCCTAGTACTCAGTACAATACTAGGATTCACTGCTATTCAATTGAGTGTCATTTAAGGTAAAGAATTCTATTTTCATTGGCATAGCTGAATTAGGAGTTCAGTATAAGAAAGTGATGAACCATTAACCACTGTTGTGTCCTCCTTTAAAAGAAACCAAAACCAAGAGCCAGAGCCAAAAATGGGTCCATATAATAACTATCCCATATTAACATACTACTACTACTACTACTACTACTACTAATAATAATAATAATAATAATAATAATAGTAATAATAATCAGTTAATTAATAGCCTGTTAACTATACTATAATTATCAACCAGTTCATTGTATTAATAATCTGTTAGATATATTTCCTCATCTTTAAATAAATAAAAGATGAGAAGAAATTAACAATTAAACAATAAACTGAATCATAAAGAATTGTAATCACACAAAATCAGGTTGAAACTTTCATAACTGACTATTTCTTCAGCATTGTTTGCAGCTTATGAAGATGGTTCCCATTGTCCTTGACAGTTGAATAAATCCCAGATAATAAAACATTGGAGAATGTCAGGATTGTCATGAAAACTGCGAAGTGTGGAAGCAGGAGTAAGAATGTAGTCCAGTCTCACCAGTTCATAGCAGGAATAATCAGAACCCTTCAGGACGGTGACCAGGTGGAGAAGGTAAGTTGAGCTTGCAGTACAATTGGCTGCCATAGCAACAATATGACCATGTGTTTGAACATGACCTTGATTTGTTTGCAAGCAGAGTTCAGAGAAGACCAATGGCTGGTGGGCGAAACCGCCTGCTCACTGCAGAGCAAGGAGCTGAAATCATCTACATGATGTATGCAAATAATGCCCCACGATCCTCATGCCTAAAGGTCATCAAATGTACGCATAGACTAGAGAACAGAACATGCATTAAGATTGAGTTTACAGCTGCGGCATCAGTCTGTTGCTGGGAATGAACATGATGTTCTCCACAGATATTCACCTTGTTCTCTTTTATAGAAACAAGCAAGGTGTCAAATAAACACACATTCTGTAAATATTACTGACATGTTAATACATTTCGCTGCTGTCCAGTGAAAAAAAAATGTCTATTTTTGTTCGTTTGTTAGTTTTCTTCAACCTTTGAACCCTATAGCTGCTCTGTATCCTGTGCAAACAATTCTGTATGAATGGACTAATAGAAATGCCCCAAATTGACTGGGAATAAATACTCTTTACATTGACTTATATTGAAAGTAAGATTTTCCTCCTCCTGTAAAGCTGCTGGTTTGGAGATACATGCTTTTCTTTGGACAATGATGATATACAGTATCTCATAAAAAAGACTCATCTAAAATGAAAGAGACACTAGAGTATCAAGCTGTATTTTCCTTGGCATAGTCGAGTAATGATAGTTCAGTACATGGAAGGCTCTCCAGCGTGTAATCAAGACTGCACAGTCCATTTCAGCAGCCTTCCCCTCACTGCAGGACAACTACTGAACCAGGGTCATTAGGAGCCTACAGCATTATCAGAGACAGTACACACCCTCAACACAGCCTCTTCATGCTCCTACCTTCGGGCAGGCACTTAAGGAGTGTGAAGCCCAGGACAGCCAGACTGACAAACAGTTTCTATCCACAAGCCATCATGTGAACACCTCCTCCCCCCCTTCCACTCTGAACTGGCTGAACACTGACTACTTATTTTTTGTACTTGCACAATGCACTTTACACATGCACATGCAACTCTACTTGCACAACTTGCATATGCATCCACACTGCACTGTACTGTACTCTTTTTTTACTTAGTGTTTTTCTTTTACTTAGCTTTACTTTAGTATGCATATATATATATATATATATATATATATATATATATATATATATATATATATATATATATATGTTCTGTTTATTTATATTTCTTAGAAATTGATATTTCGGTAAATGGAGGAACTACAAAGTCCGATATCCAAATTCTTCCAAACCCCTTTCAGAACAGTCTTCACTCGTTATATTTACACCCTCGCAATTGACATATACCTAGTCCACTAGATGGCGCTAGTCAAAGCTGGCAAGCAGTAAAATGGGACGGTGACTTCAGGAGAATAAGATGTTGTTGATACTAGAGAGCAGCTCATCACCTCCAGACTCTGCTAGTTATGGGAATACAGGTTGCTACTTGAACCAAGCCTATCGACTGCAGCTTTTCCTGGAGCAATGATTGGATTCGCTTTAGGACAAAAGCTAACACTAGCCAAGAAGCATTTACCATATTTTCTCTCCAGCATCTGTTCCCTAGAAAACAAACCAAACTATTTCAGCTGAATAAAGCTGGAGCTATACACACACCAGAAGGGAAGGTACAGTTTTTTTTTTTTAACAGTAAGGCTCCAGAAAGCCAAACTTGGGGAAGCAAGTGGGGGCAAGGCTAAAAGCTAACCTGGCTACAATCTCTCCAGCTTGCTAACAGCACATCCTGCTGAGAGGACACAACAAATAAATATTTGTTATATATGTAAATATTTACAGTGTTTATTACAGTGTTAAATCTACGCTATAATAAGTAGCTTCTGTGAGTTCTCATCTGCGCCGTAAATATTTTTTTTTTCCCATGAGTCCTCAGTAAATGGAAAGTCGGTGTGTTTTGTTCTGAGGGAAAATAACAGGGTTGTAAATAGGCTTGTGAATCCACGTTTGAGCACGTTTGAGCAGACTTACTATTTATACATGAAAAAACAACGTGAAATACTCAATAAATGCTTTCTATGGTGCCTTTAAAAATGACATTGACGAGGCACTTCTGTTTTTTTGACGCTCTGTGATGAAAGCGTGTGGCATTTATACTGAATAGTTTCGAGTCAGTGAGTGGAGGTTTTCAGTAACTGTCATTATGTGCTGTGCGAGTGAGACCTTTCATGTATGGTATTCTGGAATGATGTAATTTCATGATGTTGCTATATAGTGCCAAAAATTGCTTGTACGCACTTTTTTTAAATTGAGAGAGGGAGGGGGACATGTCCTTCCCTCTTTTTGAGACTTTTTGCAAGATTCAATTTAGTTGGGAGGGTGTGGGGGGGGGGGGGGGGGGATTACATAGCCTATATTATTTAATAAGAATGACTTGCAAAAAACTCCCACAGCAGTGACATTGTGCTGCCATTGCAAGGCTGCATGAATGAAGTTATATATGTGATGCAAAGCAAATATATTCGGGGCATCAAAACAAAAAAAGTCAGCCTTTCGGTGACATCATATGAGGTATGGATTTCTAAACGTTCATAGTTCATACGTATGACTTCATTGAGACTGGCTTTCAGACATTTCCATGCATTTTAAAACTCTGCCTAAAGACAAAAACAGCTTGTTTTTGTTTAGATATTGTCAAATGAAAAATAGACAGGCTTACCTCCTTGTAAAAGAGCCTTTAATGTGCTGAATCCAAAAAAGAATATATAACCAGAGTAGGAGAAGGATGGTGCTCTTAAAACTGCTAAATATTTATTGAGCTCACGGCATGCCGAAGAAGGCCTGTGAGCTAAAACACATCTGTGCTTTTTTTAAATAAATATGTTGTAGTTATGTGACGCTGTCCTACTTCAACTCTTCTTTAAGTATAATCAGTAATGGAGTGTGTATCTAGTCTGTAACCTAATCTTTATATAAACAGAATGGCATGCTGTTGGCATACAAGGAATGTGGTTCTGGCTGTTAGTGTCTCTCTTTTTGGGACACATTTACTGCACTATGACCACTTTCCCAATGATAATTATTGATAGGCCTTTATTTGTCACCGTCTCACCACCACATTTATCATTATTCATTAATAATTAAAAATCTACTTAATAATTGTTTTGCTTGTGTATTTATCACAGCTTGCAGATCAGACTACATCTGTTTCTCTGCATACCTTGTTAGCCTCCTTTTACCCTGTTCTTCAATGATCAGGACCCCACAGGACCTGGGTGGTGGGTTCACAGCATCACTGCTGGACTGAGAATAGTCTACCAACCAGAAATATCCAGACAGCAGTGTCCTGTGGGCAGCGTCCTGTGACCATTGATGAAGGACTAGAGGATGACCAACACAAACTGTGCAGCAACACATGAGAGAATGACACACCATCCAAATAATACATGCTCTGTGGTAGCCCTGACCACTGCAGAACAAGGAAAAAGGAGAATAACAAAGTATGTAGAGAATCAGATGGACTACACCCTGTAATTATGGAACTACTAAGTGCTCCTATATGGTGAGTGGAGCTGATAAAATGGGCCGAGTTCATTCCAAACCAGTGGTGGTCGAAATATTCGAATTGTCTTGAATTGTAAAGTGCAATTTAAGTTTGATTGAACATTTAGTCTCCTCCAGTGGTCAGACCAAATCTGCTCCCCTGCTTACAAGAAAACACAAGAGTACAAGAGTACACTGTGTTTACAGGCAGAACTGAGGCTCTTGTCAGTAGAACTGCTTACATTTCTGAAAGCCTGAATTGCTGAGGACCAAAGCATGCTTCACATGTTAACCTGCCTTGAGCTACGGATGATGAAGTAGTCAGCTAACGTGGTCGAATTTCATCTGAAATTGTACACTGTATATTTCTCTTACTCTTCATTGTCAATCTTCCTCCTCCTCCTGCTGTTTCTTCATATATAACTTCATATGCTCTTGTAAAGCAGTTAGCACTACGGTACAGGACATTATAGTTGTTTTTGTTGATGTAATCTAAATAGGAAGGGTATTAGCCAAAGCAGGGGTCTATAACCCTGGACCTGTCATGCTTTGACACACTGACTACATTTGTTGGGTCGGGTGTGCTGGGAGTTGCGTAAGCACTAAAACAGCGGTTGGTGTTAAAAAGAGAAGGTTGTCATTCTCCAAACTATCCCTAGGTAATTCACCCTAAAAGGAAATTTCTACAGCTGTCCGGTCTGAGGTAGGGATAGATGCACATAATGTCCAAGGCTCAAAGTGTTGGTGTAGTCATGGATGATCAGTTATCCGAGACATCCAACATCCGGAGAATTCGACCCTTCCTCTCTAGAGAGTCGCCAAGGTGCTCGTTCAGTCTCTCATCACTTACAGACTTGACTACTGCAACTCTCTTCTGGCTGGTCTCCCTCTGCGCACCATCAGACCCCTGCAACCTATCCAGAATGCAGTGGCATGGGTCATCTTCAGCGTTCCTATATTCAGCCATGTCACTCCACTGCTGCGTTCACTTTACTGGCTTCCTGTAGCTGCTGCCCACATCAGATTCAAAACCCTGACTCTGGCCTACAAAGCCAAGAATGGACCAGCCCCTCCATACTTGATGGCAATGGTCGAAAGCCGATCTGTACGAAGAGCCCTTCGAGCTTCAAGTATGGCTCGGCTCGACCCGCCATCCCTCAAAATCAGGGAAGACAAGCGTCCAGGCTTTTTTCTGTCCTGGCACCAAAGTGGTGGAACGAGCTTCCCCTAGGTGTACGAATGGCAGAGTCGCTGGCAAACGCAGACTGAAGACCTACCTCTTGGGCGAATAGTAGAGTGGTCACCTTACTGACGTGTTTAGTAGTGTCTAAACTTAGAGGTATCTTTGAATTTGTAGTCTATTCAAACTAGCTGAGTTTATTCTTGGGTAAATAGCAAAGCACTTTTGTAAGTCGCTCTGGATAAGAGCGTCTGCTAAATGCCTTAAATGTAAATGTAAATGTCCAAAAACAGGTGTTTATCTGAACAACAATCGCATGAAGTGACCAGGTGTTGCTATTCTACAACACTATTACTGAGGTTAACTCTACAAATCTGATAGAAAAAAAAGCTACTCTTGCTTAGGTCTTAGCTCAGCCACTGATTTCCAAATTTCTCTCTGAAGTGTTTTGCAAAACATCCTGAGATTAACTCCAGTAAAATGTGCTTTAAGGGTTTCACCAAATAGCTAGGGTAGAAGACACCTGGGCTTTGGTTACTGAACATCTTTTACTAATATGATATACAAGTATGAAAGACATTAGACAAAAAGAACCAATAACTTGCAGATATCACCCGAGAGGCCTTTTTAATGGGGCTCCTCTTCAGATCCTGAAAATCCTGTAGCCGTACAAGTCTAGCCACACACAGCAAATCACACATTTTACAGTGGAAAGTGATGTTAATCAGACTGCATTGTTAGTTTAGAAATCAGTTTTGCTTTAGCATTTAGAAGCTACCAGAAAGCACCTCTCCGTGAAAAGGTAAAATCAGAATTCTGTTGCAGGTCTTATCAAAGTCTACGTTAATTTAATCTCCCTTGAAGCGGAATTCGAGGTTCTATCACCAGCTTTTTTCGAGGCCTTGATGAATGGCTTGTTGAAGAGAACACGTGGAGGGGTTAACAGAAGTGTGTATGTGTGTGTGTGAGAGAGAGTAGTCAGGATGGTTTTAAGTGAAGAATGAGATGTTATCTGCTAGAGTGGATACAGATTGGAGACTCCGAGCTGAATTTCTAAAAGTGAGGGAGCGGAGCGAAAGTGTAAGAGAGTGTGACACGTTCAGAAAAGTGGAGTAACTTAATTAGAAACATCATTTCTTTCTTTCGTCTCTCTCTCTCTCTCTCTCTCTCTCTCTCTCTCTCTGCGCTGCAGTGATGGAGGAGATGAAAAGTGTCTCTAGCAGATCAATAAAGACGAGTGGAAGGAATATGGACAAAACAGTTACAAACAAAGACAACAAGGAGGTAAAACAGCTTCTCCAGAGGCCTCCCAGCAAATAGCTTGGCTTCATATTCTGTTTGTTTGACAGGGGCAGTGGTGGTTGACAGGGGCAGTGGTGGCTCAGCGGTTAGAGCGCCGGGATATCGATAACAGGGTTGTGGGTTCGATTCCCGGGCTCGGCAAGCTCCCACTGTTGGGCCCTTGAGCAAGGCCCTTTACCCTCTCTGCTCCCCGGGCGCTGGAGTTGGCTGCCCACCGCTCTGTGTGTGTGTGTACTCACTGCCCCTAACACGTGTGTGTGTGTGTGAGTGTGTTCACTACCAGATGGGTTAAATGCGGAGGACACATTTCGCTGTACAGTCCACACTGTACAGTGACGAATACGTGCACCTTTATCCTTTATCCTTTTATATTTAAAGAATTTGACACTTAAAGGTCTATAGAGGTATCACCACTGTTTTGCAGTGCATTCAGTTTTTAATTATTTACACAGTGCATCTCATTTACGTTCCGCATTAGCAGCTTAGAGGCTGCATTGCTAACTTATTCTGTTTGTTTGAAATGTTATGAAATGACAAAAAGATGAAAAAATAGATCTATTAAAAAATAGATGTTTTCTGTCTTTAAAGAGCCATTAAATGTGTGAAACCTGTATAACCTTGGTATAGTTGAATGATGAGAATTTGGTTCATGGAAGTGACCGACCAGTCACAGTCTCTTCGGGTATAGCTAACAACACTCCATTGGCTCCAGAGGATCCACAAAGAACAGCAAAACTATCCAATAAGACTATTCAATTTGACACAATTACAAAGTAACTTAATGCATTCATTAGAAGGGCTGTCCACATATAGTGTAGTTTACTAATCATCTGTAAATGATCTATAAGAGGCTGTCTAAATATAAGAATGTGACTAAATATGAAATATATACAAGCATCTGTTCAGTTATTGATGCAATAAATTAATGATTCATGGGTCAGAGTTCATGGTGTTTTCAATGTTTGTGGACACCCCTTCTAATGAATGCATTCACCTACTTTACTCTGCACCCATTGCTGACACAGATGTGCAAATGCACACACACAGCTTGTCTAGATACTGTAGACTACCAATAGAATAGAACAGGACTCTCTGGAATGGATAGGCATGAACCTGTTGGCACCATACCTAATGCCAGATATGGGCTAAGAGTCACTGAGATGCTGCTCCATCCAATACGTTTGGGATGAGTTGGGGAGTTGGGGGTGATGTCGGGAGGTGATCATCCAAAATCCTGACTTGACCAACGCTCTTGTCACTGACTGCAATCATATCCTCACAGCAATGCTTCAAAATCTAAAAAAAGCCTTCCTTGGACAGTACAGACAGCTACTCCAACAAAAGCAGGATAAACTCTATTGTTAAGACCTTTGATTTTTGGAGAAACGATGAATGAGCAGGTGTCCCAATACTTTTGTCTGTTATAGCTTATATGTTAAATACATTTGCACATGATCAAGAACAGCATTTATTCTATAGGCTTGATTGTGTGTCAATAACAGCTTGGTGAGTTTCATGTGCTAAAAGTAGAGTCAGTCAAACAAAAGGCTGTTAATAATCTACTAAATGCACTTGAGTGTATCTGATGTTTCAGTGCTGCTACATCACTAATCTGTTATTGAAAACCTACTGACAGTCTATTGAGACTTTATTTAATCAACAAAGGACCCATCAAGTAATGCTCACATTTCCTCTACTTGTTTTAATTTCAGTGTGCTTTTGTAGTGACTTCTAAAGGTTGAAATGACACTATATTGGCTGAATGATTGGCACTCAGGGAGACAGTGGCTGTTGTGGAATGATTAAATGAAAAGATAAAGAGATACATAAACAAGCGAATAATGGGAAAAGATGCATAATGTGGGGAAGAGATGAAGAAACATGCCAAAGGCTGCAAGCAGGCATGAAACAGTGTGGCGTGCTTAAGAAGATGAGAATTTGCCTTTGAGCATGTTTACACTTTCAACCAATCTGCCTTCCATCCCTTATGGCAGGGGGGGGCTCATTCCTGGTCCTGGAGATCTACCACCCTGGAGAATTCAGATCCAAAACACCCAGCTTTAATATTCAGAAGCTCCTCTTTCAAGGCCTACATTGCCTGAATCAGGTGCGTTAGATTGGGATTGGAGCTCTGGAACTCTGCAGAGTTTTATATAAACCAACTATATTAATAGTGTAGAACACAGCAAATTTACCAGTGCTAAATGAACACTGTGGGTGTTAACATTGTTGACTGAACACTGGCAAATTTGCTGTATAGTACCATGTTCTAGTATGGTTCATTTTGGAATCTTACAGTATACCCTTAAAGGAGCTGTATATGATTCTGAACTTAACAGCAAAACAAACACATCCCTCCCTTCAGTGCTCCTTTGGAAGCTCCACTCCTAGTCAAGTCATGTACGCATATTGCCACTGTGGTACCAATGGCCAAAAAAAAAAAAACTTGCAAATGTTACACAATCAGATATCACAATATAGCGTTAAAGAGAGCATTGACATGATATATATTTAACTTTTGCTAGGTTAGCATTAGCTAGGTTGTTTGCCAGCAAATTGTTGCCACAATTGCTGCTGCTAAGCAAACCATTTTATAAAACATTCAGAAGCGCCCACCTATGGAGCGAGAATAGAACAACACCATGGCCCTGGCTGACACAGATGTGCAAATGCACACACACAGCTTGTCTAGTTATTGTAGAGAAGGACTGCCAATAGAATAGAACAGGACATGAACCTGTTGGCACCATGAGTCCCCAAGATGGTGCTTCATCCAATACATTTGGGATAAGTTGGGGAGTTGGGGGTGATGTAGGGAGGTGATTATCCAAAATCTGACTTGGTAGCAAACAGCAGATTTTTCTTGGCAAAAAAATAAAAAACTTGCACATGTTGCACAATGAAATACCACGATATAGCATTAAAAAGAGCAATGCCATGGCATAAATGGCGTAACTTTAGCTTGGATAGCATTTGATGGGTTGTTTGTTAGCAAATTATTGCTACAATGGCTGAAGCTAAGAAAACCAGGTCATTAAAAATTCACAAATAGCCTAAAACAATAGTGATCTATTTCTGTTACAGCAAAAATAAGTCAATTCCAGCCACCTATCGAGTTGGAATACAGCAACACCCTGGTCCCTTTTCAAAGCTTTTAATTTTTGGAGGTCTTGCCACCATCCAAACTCCTCACCGGTGTTTACCTGTGCCTTTATCCTCACCTGATCTAAGCACTTTCTGTTTAGCTTTTGTTCATCTGATGTTTTCCTTTTTTGTGTGTTTCTCGGCCATCTTTCCTCGACAGTGCATGCAGATCAGCATGTAGCCTGTGCCAGATACACAGTCTCCCCTGCCCCTCTCCTTCCCCTTGTGTTGTACACGAGCATGAATGCCCCTGTTGCTAATTGTCTGGAACAGTGTTATGTTTCTTGGTTGGAGACACTATTTTCTTTTTACAGAGCCAGGACTGAATAGTATTAACACAGGAGTTTTTCTAACAAACCCTGAGGAAACTCACTAAATTTTACAAAACGTGTATTAAAATCATACACAGCACCTTTAAAAATAAAAGTGCTACAAAGGATAGACAGAACCACTTTTGGTTCCATCAAGAACCATGTTTGTAAGAGAGACTTGTGAGTGCGAAGATCCTTTTACATGTTTAAAGACCCATCTCTTAATAAAAAAGGTTCTTGACCTATTTAAATGTCCTTCACACTCGTGCATCACTTTGTGGAACCAAAAGTGTTTCTTCTATGGCATCGCTCCAAGAATGGAGCACCTTTATTTTTGGGAGTGTAAATTAGGGCAATAACCATAGTTTACTATAGGTGCTGATACTCCACAGATGTATTTTATGTGTATCTAACTACATCCATACATCACCCCCAATTCCCCAACTTATCCCAAACGTATTGGATGGAGCACCATCTTGGGGATTTTTAGCCCATGCCTGGCATTAGGCATGGTGCCAACAGGTTCATGTTTATCCATTCCAGAAAGTCCTGTTCTATTCTATTGGCAGTCCTTCTCTACAATAACTAGACAAGCTGTGTGTGTGCACTTGCACATCTGTCTTATTTTTGGGAGTGTAAATTACTATAACCGTAGTTTACTATGGGTACTGATACTCCACATGTGTATTTTATGTGTGTGTATATAAGAAGGTACTGAAGGTGTTATTGGTTGTTCTGGAACTGTTCTCAGAAATGCGGCACTAGACAAACGGTGTCGTTTCTTATTGTACTAATGTCGTTGTCGTGGTGTCATTTCTTTTTTTTCTTAAAGGCAGCTTCTGAGACGAGACGAATAGCAGTGATCACAAAGCAGTGGTCTCCCCCTCACCCCATTTTAGCTCATTTAGCAACAATGCTGCTTCACCTGATGCTCAGACCCCAGGCGCTGTTCCGTGAGGAGCATTTTTTCCTTGCCTTTAGTCAAAGTGGATTCCAGAACAGGTTAATACGTTGTGACCCCACCGAGAGCCCTGTTCAGGCCCCATGCAGACGCTTATTCGATTACGCAGGCTTTTCGCCTCATTTCCTGTCATGGCATTTCCTAAGAGTGCAGCAGTGAAGGAGAGGCAAGAGAAGGAGAGAGAGTGAGAGAGAGAGAGAGAGAGAGAGAGAGAGAGAGAGAGAGAGAGAGAGAAAGAACTGATGCTGTTGTGATTGTGTGTAAATGTCTGAGTATGAGTCAGCCTCTGACTCTAGATTGCTCAGTGAATTGATAAATCCATCCATTTGGCATTACATGGTTTTCTGACTGCGAAATTGGGATGCTGTAAAATAGCAAACATTAATTGAACATTAATTATTATTATTATTATTATTATTATTATTATTATTATTATTATTATTATCATTATTACTTTGCTAAGGATTTTTGACCTTTAGGGTCATGGGCAGCTTCAGAGCATTCTCTTTTTAATTGTGTTAACACAAAAAAAAGTGATGAGAGAAAGACTCTTCTACATATTTCTCTCTCTCGATCTTGCCTTCTGTCTTAACTTTGTGTGGGTCTTTTTCTAAAAAAGCTCTTTTTAGGGCACAGCATAGCTGCATAGCCAGGCAGTTTCTTAATTAGCAGTCAGGAATTCAAACCATTGAAAATCCATTTATCCCTTTAAACCATGTTTCTGTCACACTTTCTAAACTGTACAAAAATGGAGCACCACTCACTGAAAATCTTACTAGTTGTGCCCTTGTACTTAAAAGAGGCTATTTTTTTTTTTTTATAGCTTTAAAGAATCCACCAGTTTGTATTGAAGTACAGAAGAAGTGTGTAATAAGCCTTTCTATATTAAGGGGTTAAAAGAAAGTAACAGGTAATTAGGTACACATACAAAAAATCAGGGAGGGGGTGTCTAAAAGCAAATCAGGGTCAAAATCATGCATACAGGGTCATACATATACACACACCCACTCCGATTATTAGTTCAAGGCCATGGACTTCATGTTAGTGATCATGATTGACTACAGCTGGTAGCTGGTAGTTTAAGGCCCCCAGCTTCAAACAATAAAGCTGGTAACATCATTATTTGACAACAGTCTTTGAACTGGCCAACACCAAATACAGTGGGAAAGTCCAAGGAGCTCATGAGATTCTCAGATTTGAGAAGGATAATCATAGTTTAAACACAAATCAGATTCCAAGATCATCAGTTTACACCACTGAGCGTGAGTACCAGCCACTGCGAGGTCTAGCCAGTTTGCTGGAAGAATACCCAAACAGAGAGGAAATTGGTTTGTATGGTCAAAATGACTCAAGAACCATCCAGACACAGGCCTGCCATGAACTGGAAGCTTCTGGAAAACACATTGATATCCATGATGAACATATGTAAACTACCGACCACAGCTGCACACAGTTTTAGCGTATCTAGAAAAAAGTCTGTGTCTATTATGAAACTCTTAAACAATGCCTTTTAGCATAATAAACCTTCATGAATATAATAAAAAAAGATGTCCCATTGTATCCTTCATTCTGAACAGTATCTCATTACACAGTGCTTGCTCACTGTTTCAAATGAGGTAAAATTGCAGAGTCTGTTGGTCATTGCCTCCTAATCGGACCTGGCTGATAACTGCAGGCACAATGGTACAGAATGTGCCTTGTTCATGTACAATACATGAAGCAGCAAATTTACTAATGCCTGCCTCAAAAGCTAACTGAATATCACTGATATTCTTAATATACCTTATTATATATTTATCTCCAGTACAAATTAACAGCTATCTCCGTTCTCCAGCCCTAATTACTGTTATCTGTGTTTTTTCTTCTGATCCGTAGGCTAATCTCATCTGTGTTTTTTATTAACCATGAGGATGCCTGCCAAACCCGGCTAACAGAACATCTCTAGCCAACCATGCCGTGGTCAGGGGAGGCCCGAAGCAAAAGGGTATCAGTTCAAATCCGACTAACACAAAGGGCTTTTGTCTAGCAGGAGTCTAAAAACGTCTTTTGCTGGTTCATTATAGTCTCTGTCATGTCAAAACGTGTCTGCCCGTCACTAGGAGTCTGGCTAATGGAACAATGGAAGTGGAATGTCTTCAGTTCCACTGTTGCCATGCCAACGTCAGCCCATCAACGCGGCCGAGGCAGACTTCCTGGGGTTGGACACACTCTCTGCCTCTCCAAATGTGCACAGTCTCAAATAGAAATATTATTTCAGATTTGAGGCGAAAGCTGAGGTGCAGAGAAGAAGCGTGCTTTTCTCCTCCGTCAATGTTTTCATTGTTGCCCTGGTCAAAGTTGCCATAAATATCACAGCCGTTTCAAAGGTCACTGCATCACTGCAGGACTGAGAAATGTTAGTGGAAATAGAGTCCAAAAGAACAGGTCACCTAGCCATCAGACATCAGTGCAGCACTTACCAGCTGTGCTGATGCTTTTCTGAATATGTGTGTGTGTGTGTAAGAGAGAGGGGGGGGGGGATAAAGAGTGTTACCATTAGAAACTGGCTTATGCTTTCATCACTTGTTTTGCTTGGCCTTCAAACATACACTATATGTCCTAATGTTTGTGGACACCCCGTCTAATGAATGCATTCAGCTACTTTAAGTTGCACCCATTGCTGACCAAGAAGTGCAATGCACACACAAAGCTTGTCTAGCCCCTGTAGAGAAATACTGCCAAAAACGTGACCTATTACACCTAAACCCAAGTCTAACCTTAATCTAACCTAACCCTTCACATTAACCATAACCTTATCCTACACTTAACCTACAACACCTAAACCTAATTTCAACCTAAATGATGGCTAAACTTGACCTGACCCTAACCCTAACCTAAACTTATCCAAATCCTTACTCTAACCCTAATCCTAACCTAAACTTATCCAAATCCTTACTCTAACCCTAATCCTAACCTAAACTTCTCCAAATCCTTACCCTAACCCTAACCCAAAACATAACCACAGTAGAATGTGAATTTTATTTATTTATTTATTAGCTCCATCACAGAGAACAACAGAATGTCACTGTTTTCTCAGTTCGTCTTCATTTACATGACAGGCTGGCTTGTGTGAATTTGGCAAAACCAAAGTGAACTGGAGCTTTTTGTAAATTGTAAAATATGTATGAATATGTTCATACAAATGATAAGAGCTGATGCGAATAATAGCTCCTGGAATGGAGCTCTTTTTACCTCTCGCCTAATAATTTTGAATGTCTTAAGGTGAGTGCTGCTTTCCAACACAGCAAAAAATATGTAAATGTGTGAAAATGGGCAAATAATGTATTTGTACTTAATGTACTGCAATTGTTTGTAAAACGTTTTGAAATTAAACAATATATTTGAAATGTGCGGTTAGAGCACTGAGCTATTGATGCTATTGATCAACAAGCTGCCACTGTTCGGCCCTCTCTGCTCCCTGGGCTCCACAGCATTAGCTGCCCGCCACTTTGAACATGTGTGCTTACTATGTTTGCTTACTAGTGTGGGTTAAAGGCAGAGGTCAAATTCTGTCTGTGTCCACCACAAATGGTGAATATGGTTGAAATACATACCCATATGTTTCTTTTACATTTGGGTTTACTGCAGGTTTGTAGTAATTTGTTGTAAAAGTTTGAGTTTCATCAGTGTTTTCCCTTTATTTGCAGTGGTGGCTCAGCGGTTAGAGATCCAGCTATTGATGAAAGGGGTTTTGGGTTTGATACCTTGGCTCGCCAAGCTGCCACTGTTGGGCCGTTGAGCAAGGCCTTTCACCCTCTCTGGAGCAATGGCTGCCCACCGCTCTGGGCATGTGTGCTCAGTGTCCACTGTGTGTTTCACTGGTGTGTATATGTGTGTGTGTTCACTGGACCGAGGGGATAAATGCAGAAGCTAAATTCCATCTGTGCCCCTCACAAATGGTCAATGTGGCTGTTTAATGTTAATGTTGTTGGAAAAAGTAGAGTTTAGAGATGGTTGTGATTGGCTGAGAAGCATGTCCATCATTATTCATTTGCAAACAGGCAGTTGACCCATCCATGTTTGATATTCTTTTGTAGTATCTGTTGTGAGGCTGCTTAAACATAACTTACAGAAATTCCTGAAAAAAATATTTATTTTACATGAATGTAAACCCATTGGATTGGTTTGGATGTAATAGTTGCTATATAATATTGTCAACACAGTGGTGCAGCAGGTAGTGTGTATATGTGTCGCACAGCTCAAAGGCCTGGAGTTCAGTCCTTGCTCTTGTCTCTGTTTGGTGTTCTCGGTTGCTCCAGTGTCCCCTCATCTCCCAAAAAAACACATGATAATATGTGGTACCCTTTGATGGACTGGTGCTCTGTCCAGGGGGTATTCTTGCCCTGCATCCAGTGATTCCTATTAGGCTCTGGACCCACCAAGACCCTGGTGCATGAGTGTAGTGCAGCTTGGTAGTGCAACTTCATGACGTATCCACTTTTAACAACCTTTGGTTTTATTGAATCATATTCTTGCTGGCCTGTCCAACCTTGCAACAGTTGCTCAGAATGAACACATCTGTGGGTGTGGATAGCTCTGCTGAATTGTATTGGACGGAATGGAATTGAATTTGCTTTCTGGCTGCATTCAGTCTGGAAGACTTCTCTCTGGATTCATTCCACGATTACACTGCACATTTGGTTTAGTAGAGCTGAGTTTGATGACACTCCCACACTCCTCCAGATCTAGTCCCTCTCCCTCATGCAGAGTGCTTTTAATTGCATGTCATAGATCCTTAAGAAGGGAATGGCAGTACTGTGTTTTCTTTCCCTACGAGGGCCAGAGCCACAGACTGTGACATGAAGGGCCGGCCAGAAGAAAAGGCCTTTAAGAAATGAAATGGGTAATTACTGTGCTCTCCCTGTTATTGTGTGTTGTTTGTGTGAGGGTATGTGTGTATGTGTGTGTTTAAATCTTTCAGCGAAAGCATTGTTGACAGGCTGAGAGGATTTATGTGTGCAGCACTACAAACCGGTGGCCTCGTTCATCTGTCTTCTGTGTCTTACTCCGGATTTGTCCGTTCGAGACCATATTATCGTGGGTGAATGGACCATTCTTGATTTGTCAAGCTGAACTACATCACTCCTGCAATTACTTACATCCCTGAGTCAGGCTTATCTTCATAATATGAATATGGGTGCTATTGTAACAAAACCATGGATATCCAAAATGACATGGAGAGGAAAAAACATACTAGTGCAATCTCAGAAAATTAGATTAATGTAATAAAGATTACACATAAAGACATAGTTAACATAGTTAGTTTGGTTTACTTATAAGTATGGTTTATAGCTCAGAAATCCTGTATCTTAGATTATTAGAATATTTCATAAAATCAAACAGAATAGAATATATAATACAGAAATGTTCATTTATATACTCAATACTTGGTTGGTCAAACTGCATCAATGTAGCGTTAGTGGCCTTCAGCTCATTTAAACTCCGAGGTTGGGAGTTTCTCATCTTCCTCTTTACAATACCTTATAGATTCTCTGTGAGGTTCAGACCTGGAGAGTTAGCAGGCCAATCATGCACAGTAATATCATGATCAGCAAAAATGGCATTTGGTAGCAGTTTTTGCACTGTCTTGACTATGGGCTTTGAAACACAGTAGGCCAGATATAACATCACTGTGGAAACTTCACATCTATACTTCTGATATGTACCTCCCTCTCTTCCTTCAGACTCTTGGACCTTGATTTCCAAATGAAATGCAAAATTTACTTTCATCTGAAAAGAGGACTTTGGACCAAAGAGCAACAGGTACATAAACCTGAAACACTGTTGTCTCGTGTTTTTATGAGAATATCCAGCAAATCCAAAACAGGGCTATAACTAACCAATTCCAAAACCTCAAACACAACAATCTTGACTCACATTTACATAAAGCCAGCACTGTAGCGAAAGCTTTTTGAGGTTAAGTGCAACAGTTACTTTGGGAAAATAGGAGCAGGGCTAAAAAGGCTAAAAGCCAATTCTAGACAGAAGGGACGGCCTGAATGAAAAATGTTTGGTATCCATCTGTGGAAGCTGTGGAAGTCGGGGGTGACACAGAGAAGAAACAAAGATGACAACAATACTATCTGGTAGGACTCATGAACAATTTCTAAAAGAATAACAACATTCTTGTTCCAGCTGCTAAGCTAGGCTAGACTGGACAAAGCTAAGCACCTGTGAGCTGCCGTGGTGCTGTAAACCAGCTCATTTACAATTGGCTACCCCATACTTAATATTTATACATTAGTACAGTACTCAATAAATGACACCTATAGCTCCTTTGAGGTGGCATCTCTCCAAAGGCGAATGGGTGTATATGTAAGCCTCCTGAGGAAAAGCCATCCAACCATTACTGAAATGCAGTCATCAAGGAGGAAAGAAAATAAAACAAGGTAGGAAAGCTATGAAGAATCAGCAAAAGCCATGACAACAGCATGATGCCAAGATGTGCAGCACATTTTTAAACTGCAGCTTATAAATAAAGGCCTATATTTAAACTCACAGTTCTGCCACAGTTTCATTCTTTTTAACACATTGAGTCTATTTTTCTCCCTTCTCACCTGTCGAGAGTCTTTGGAGAAAGCACTTACGTTACTACTCTTTGTTCCCCCGCAAAGCCTGGGCTGATCTCAGGAGAAAACTGTGTGTCTTCATTGCAGTGGGAGGCAGTTTCCTTTCTGGCCTGCCCTTGCACTGGCCACCCTGCAGGCCGATCATAGCCGGTCATCAAAACTGCTAACACCAGACCAATGTGAAGGTGTTGGAGTCACTGCTAGAGAAAAAAAAAAATAGTTAGAGGCGGATAATTGTGAATCTTTGCTATTGACCTGTCCATGCTCTGCGTACAAATGCGCTGTATTGTAGTTTTACTTTTTGCATGATCAGAGATGCTTTAACGTTCCTGTCTGCTGGTTTTAAATATCTAAATTCCACAGAATAAGCATTTACCTATTATGTATTCAAAATATATTTATATATTAATTGATTTTAATTGCAGTTAAATTAGCTCAAAGTTGCAACATGCAACCTGCTGTGAACTACCAGGGTGTGTCAGATCGCAGAATGATTGACAGGTAAATTGAAACAATCACCTCTTTGGGAGTGCTGGTGTTGTGAAAGGCAAAAAAAAACTATAGCTAAAATGCAAGCTAACAGTGCAGACAAGATCTGCATTCATGCTTATTTACACAATGAATGCACCACATTTTGAATTTGTAGACAGAATATTATACTGAGGTTATGTAACGAGATTCAATTTCTAGAAGCACAGCTGTAGTATATTCATTAGCTATGCAGATGTTCATAGACTTGAAGGAATGGTATGGAGTTGAGGAATAATATAGTGAGGCCCATGGGTTAGACTTGGGAAAGGAGAGTGAGATCCATTCCCAGGCCTAATTTGGTAAACTGTACATGAACTGAACAAATATAGGAGATTGTTTAGATTGGACATATTTTCCATTGTATGTGACAGGGATGTTACAGAGGCACCGAGAATTGGCAGGCTCTCTCCACACTGTAGTTTTGATTGGAATAAAATTTTTCATTAGTGCAACTGAAAGACGGTGGTCACGAGTCTCCTTTCCAAGAGAAGTCCTTTCAAGAACACCTCACAGCCAACAAAACACAACATTTCCATTATTAGTTTTAGGGAATAACGAGGGAAACACATCACAGGTGTGAGTACGAAGCTTAAACTAGCACAGGTGTTGAGTAAGGAGCGTAAACTAGCGCATGGAGTTTAAATTAAACTTTTGGAGGTTCATCAATTTTAAACTGTGGAGGAACCTCTTAAGGTGCTTTGAGGAACTCAAATCTTCCAACTGAAGAACCTCCAAACATTCCTCAAAGATCTTATACTTTTAACAGTGTATGACAGGCATATGCACGTGGATGAACACAGGTGTTGTTGTGTTTAAGGGATGCATTGTGTGAAAAAAAAACTAAAAACAGAAAAACTAGAAAATATAGTTTGGAAAATCTCCACAGAAGCAACCAAAAATCTTTTCTCTGCCAGTTTATAGTAAATTCATCACAAAACAGTAGATAATAGAAGGAAATCATGGAAATGAGTTGACATGATTTAAAGATTATTGAAGGATTTTAAGGTCAGTAGTATCGACTGTAACTGAAATTTTAAGTGCATTATTACATTGAAATTGTTTAAATTGTTATTATCTATGTTTGTGCATGATCATACTACAACGATATATGTTCTAAGTGTCACGCTTGTCCTAGCTTTGTTGCGTTTCTGTCTCTTCTGTTCTGGTTTTACCATGCCTGTTTTATTTCTAGTTAAGCCTGTCTTGCCCGTTCCAGTTGTTCTAGCCTGCCCTTGTTTTGCCCTGCCATGTGCTTTCTATCCCATCAGTTTTAGTCCCTCTTGTGTTCACACCTGTACCCCGTCCCTTGCCACGCCCTATCGTTCCCTCTAGGTGTCCCTCGTCTGTTCTTGATTTCATACCCCTGTGATCCACACTTGCCTTTGTCTGTCCTTGCACATAGTGCACGTGTTTGTTTCCTGTCAGCTGCTGGTTTGTCAAATCTGTGTCCTGTTGTTACCTCGCTTGATTCATGTTCCTAAGTGTATCTAGTCAGTGTCTCATTGTTACCTCGCTCGGTTTTTGTCCTAGAGTTCTTTTTTAGTTAGTCCAGTTGTCACTTTGTTTGTTTATGTCCTTAGGTTTGGTACTCACCTTGTTCTTGTGTTTATATTCTTGGGTTTGTCTGGTTAGTGTTTAGAAGTCTCTTTGTCCTGGTTTCTTTGTATCCCGTCTTGCCTTGTTTCCACGTACCTGTTAATAAAGTACCTGCACGTACGTCCGCTTCTGCCTCCTGCCTCAGCAAGCCACTTGACACTAAGACGGTCTAACTCACAGTTTTGAGTCAGCATTTGAGTTGGAGTTTGGCATGGCTTCATAGTCAAAGTGAAAGCTGATAGCCCCCTCATTACATGAGATTTGAGCCATAGAAGAAGAAGGGAGGAGACTGGGCAGTGAAGGGTGAGAAGTTGTTCATCTTGGAAGTGAAGTAGGGGAGGATATACAGGGCTTGAGAAATGAGATGTTTTTGTACAAGAAAACAATGTTTTTTTTGGGTGGTTTTGTTGGGTAATTAAATTCCTTTTTTCAATGGTTTTGTTGGGTAATTAAATTCTACTTAAACATTTGATAGGAAAGTGAACATTAGTGCTAGTTTGTTTGTATATACCACCCTGTTACTCAGAAATATGCTACTATAAGTTATTTTACTTGTTTTTCACTATAACAGATAAGAAACGTCTGGGTGTTTCTGTGTAATTCAGTTGGACTGTCTTGGTACTTATTCTCATTTTAGCCAGAATAATTGCACAGCACTTTGGAGTTAGTGATTCATGCTTCCACAGTTAATAGCTGAAACCTGATGGACATTTCAGTGTAATACTATGTGACTGTCTTGTAGCTCAAAATAATTACCTGCTACTTTGAAGTTTATACATCACACTTACTGGTTAATACCTAAAAGAAAGTGTTATCGTTGCATTTTAAATGGGAAACTCAGTGCTACATGTCGACCCTACAGAAAGTGTGCTATGTGGGGTTGAACCAAGATCTTCTATCTTGTCCAACCAGTAAACATCTTTAGAAAGTGTACAGATACATAGATTTAACTTTCATGTTCCATGAGGTTTTTTCAGACAGAGGTGTTCAGCTTGACTCTTTGGATTCTTGAATGTGCAAGCAGTAGCCTGTTCGTATGTTGTGGTTGCTTTGGCAGGGTGCAAGAACGTGCTCGCAACCATGAAGTTCTTGTTGTGGAAAAGAAGGCAGGAAGGCATATAAGCGTTGCAGGCATGCTGGACATCCTCTGTGAGCTGCTGGCCAACAGCTAGCCCTTTTCACTGCCCAGTGAGTTGAAGAAAGCCTGATTCCCTGCAGCGGCCTCCGGGGCCCTTGTCTGGAGGACTGGCATGGGTGGAGTGGGATGAATGTTTATTGAATGAGACTTTGTGGCAGGACTTGGTTTATCAGGGCTTATCCAGAAATCACAACCACAAGCTTGGGCAGAGACCATGGTTCAGAAATAATGAAGGCATATCCAGCTGGTAAAGCTGGTCTAAACTGGGAGACTAATAAGATCTACAGAAAACTCACAGAAACCCCAGGGACACAGGACTACTTCTAAAGCACTCTTCATTGAATTAGCTTGACCCTGCTTATATTGGATAAAGTACATCATATGGACAAAAGTATTGGGACACCTGCTTATTTATTGTTTCTTCCCATCAAAAATATTCAAAAAAGATTTGTAGTTGGAGTAAGCATTATGATCTCTACTCTCTCTACTACTACTAGATTTTGGAACATTGCTATAAGGATTTGATTGAATTCAGTGACAAGAGTGTTAGTGAGGTTAGAATGTTGGATGATCACCACCAAACCTTATCACCAACTCCCCCAATAGCTCCTCCCTAGCTCAATACTGAAAGGCTTTACCCCTTTAGGAATACCCCTTTAGCCCACGTCTGGCATTAGGCATAGCACCAGTAGGTTCATTTTTATCTGCTTCAGACAGTCCTATTTTATTGGCAATAACTGGATAGCACTCATGGATCTACCTCCACACAGTGAAACCTATCCTGTTGGATTATGCCTAATGACACTTGATAAATGAGCGAGAGACTTTGCAAAGATTAGACAGAACATAATTAATGGGAGGAAGTCAGGATGTCAAGATGGATATACAGTCAAGATACCAGTGTAGCCAGGGCACAAAGCCCATGACATAATGATCCTTTTTAGTGCTTAAGAGCAGTTAGGAATTAATTAAGTGTGCTGTGGAATTTATGCATTTGTTGTTTCCCAAATGAGTTACAAATCCAGCCTAATTTAGGTCTTAAAATTAATCAGTTTGTGCCTTGTTTTTAAATTCTCCCTTCACTATTTTCTTCTTCCCAGTTCTGACCCTTTTTTTCCATCATTCCAAGCAAAATATTCTTTATTTTCCACTGATTTCAAAATGATTATTCATTGCAATAAAGTGTCCCAGCTGAGCAGTTAAAGTTTTTTTCTGTAGCATTATTTTATTTGTTCAGTTTCTTTCAAGTCCATTCCTTCTACTCAAAACCTCGCCTCAAGAATCCCTTTGGGAGGAATAAAAATGCTACAGATGCTGATGAATGTATACATTCCCTGAGTCCCTGCTGGGCCCTCCAGCAATGTTTCCCCACATTCACATACTGAGTGCTCTCCATCAGCGGTAAATTGCATTTGTGGCTCAGTGGGATATTGTTCTAAAATAAGACCAAATGCTGGTGCGTCACACGGAGAGGATTGTTTCAGATTAATTTGATTTAAAGGAAGTGAAAAGATAAATAAATGAGATGAGAACATATTTTTACAGCTTGTCTATTTTATACGTCTTGTTCACCCCCCCCCCCCCCCCCCAACCCCCCATTTATGACCTGCTTCATAAGGCACATCAGCCTCAGGGTAAAAGTTGGACTGTTATTGACATTTCAGTGAGCATTACTAAGCATTTTCGCTGCATAGATAACATCCCATTTTAGTTGTGTTTTTTAGCGAACAACCAAAAGCAAAAGGCAGAGAAAGATCCAGATTTGCAGATGAGAAATAAAAGGGGAAAAACTTCCACTATCATTGCTGGACAAAGAGAATGGCTCTATAAAAGAACGGCTGCCTTGTATATGTAGCACAGATGAGGCGAACAGCTGTCTTTTTACCACCAAAATGATTCCTGGCACTCTTCAGGACCATGGACAGCTCAACGCACGGCTGCCTGCATCTGTTCAGGACCTTGGACAGCACTGCACAGGCACAGCGGCTTCAGACACAATATATAGCCTCTATTGTCAATATATTATTGCTCTTCTCATTTAATCTAAGTCACCATTAGTACAGGATCGCTGATCAGATCACTGCTGTTTCACTTTTTCCAGGGTTTCATTGTTCTGTTTCAAAGCTCAGTCAGTAAGATTCATATTTATATTCTATTTTCCAGGCTGATGCTAAATATCATACTTTGGAAGTCACAAAGCGAAAAACTGCTGTACTTGTACAATGCCAATAAACAGCATGCCATTCCAGTCCATTCACTTTTTTTTTCTTCCTCAATTGTGTTTGCCAATTCCCAATGCACTGCCTGGCACCTCCCCTATCCCACAATGACATCAGCACTAAGAGGCTGAAGGCTTGTGTATGCCTCCTCCAAGTCACAGGTAGCCATGTATCACATGTTTCTGAAGAGTGAAAATCCACCTACACACCCAGACATAAAGAGCGAGGCCAGCTATGCTCTCTGGGATGCCCAGCAATTTCCAGATAAAAGGGCCAAGACTTGGGAGCCTACATACCTCATTTTCAAACAAAGAAATATAGCGGTTACATTGATGTTGGACTAATAGCATTTTCAGTATATCTTGCATATATCTAACAACCAGGGACACTACAATGCTTAGGGGTAGGTATTAAATAGGACAGGTTCTGTCTTGCATGTGTTCTCACTATTATTATTTTTTTTAAATATTAATAGCAAAACATATAATGAAGGCTGTTTTAAACAACCTCAGGACTTGTCTGTAAATTGCAAGGAATAAGGACCTTGGACAGCTGTAATTTTTACCCCAATACACACACATCTCATCAGGCCAGCAGCTGTACACCCACCACCCACACACCCAAACACACACACACACACACACATACACAAAATGTGTCCTTGACCTAAGTACAGACAAAGTGAAACCTCTGCACCACCCACGCCAATAATTGAAGCGTTCTCTCTCTCTCTCTCTCTCTCTCTCTCTCTCTCTCTCTCTCTCTCTCTCTCTCTCTCTCTTTCTCTCTCTGTATGTGTTTATCTGTCTGTCTCTCACTATTTCTCTTTCTCTCATGCTTCTTGTTTTCTCTCTCGCTCGCTCTCTCTCTCTCTCTCTCTCTCTCTCTCTCTCTTTCTGTATCTTGCCTGCATGCTCGTCCTTGAGTGCTCCTTTCAACCCTCTGCCAAGCTTTGCTGTGAGATGTCGCTTTAGTCTTACTCACTCACTAACATACACACAAACACACACACATGCACACACACTGGTGTGTCTGGACCTCTGCCACGACCCTAATTACCTGTCTCTTCTGATCGCCCCTCTGTCCCAGCTGGAGAGCCGTTCCCGTGGCGACAGTGTGAATCGCAGTTTGACACAAATTCTCAGATTCTCTTCAGTCAGATCAATTTCACATTTTTAAAAGCAGATGTGCTTTTCGCTGTAGAAGGTTGGTCCTGAAGCATTCTTTTACATCTCTAATTACTAGAATTACCTTTCTCAGACAGAACGTGAAGGGCTCGTGAGAATGTTTAAGTGGAGAAAAGGATGTTTGCCGCAACTACTAATGCTTTATTTTGATTCAGCCTTGTAATTATAGTGATATATATTTAAAGTCAGGGACATCAGTGACTTTAATACCTACTTATAAAAAGCACCATGAAGCTCAGGCTACTTTTGTAATGTAGGTTTTTGTGCATTCACAGGTAAAATTATTTCCAACATCATGTCTGTTTGTTTTCTCTAGCATTCTGGGCCTTCGAATCCCTATTTTTTTCCCTGTACCCTGTTTATGCACTGTTTCTCTCTGCACTCTCTCACTCTCTGACACACCCATTCATTAGATTGTGAAATCAAGGGTATTAAAGAGTGTTTCTCCTGTTTTTGTTAGAGTAGTTGTCTCTACTGTCCAGGGAAGGCATTCTACTAGATTTTGGAGCATTGCTGTGAGGATTATATTACATTACAGTATTTATGCAGTGCATTTGTGAGGTCAGGATGCTGAAGGATCACCAGCCCACCTAACCTGGAACTCCCTAACTCATCCCAAAAGTATTAGGTGAAGCACCATCATTCCAGAGACCACAATTCCACTGCTCCACAGCTTAATGCTGGGGTAGTTATATCCCTCTAGCCCACACCTGGCATTAGGCATGGTACCAATATTAATGTTAATCTGCTCCAGAGAGTCCTAATCCAGGCAGTACTTTTCCTGGCAGGACTTGCAGTTTGTGTGTATTTGCACATCTGCAGCAGCAATTGGGTGCAACTCAGGATACACCTGGTATTAACATGTGCTTTGTATCTGGATAGTATTTGGATCTACTTTGGCCGGGTTCTGTTTACACTTGTCATTCAAATGCGTCCCCAGTGTGGTCAGATTAGATCCTGTTTTACTTTGCCATATAAAAAGCACATCATTCCCATTAAATTTCCTGTAATCGACAGTTCCTCATCGAAATTGCCCTGCTCCGGCAGACTGTGAACACTTTGGAGTTACAGTGGGGGGTTCTACAACACGGTGGAACAATAGATGGTTCTCACATTCCCGTAATGGCTCTATCGGAAAATGCGACAGGCTCCTTAAACCACAAGGGGACGAACTCTGTAATACTGTTCTTATCTACTGGTAAGCACAAGTATGAATGTGCACACACACACACACAAGACAGAGAGCAAAGTGATAGAGCAAGAGGGAGAGGATAAGCCAGGATCCACGATAATGATTACTCGTATTTTTGTCTTGCCAAGGAAAAGGCATTCAGTTTACACTTGTATTAAATGTTGATGGAATCCGTCTCTGACCACCTCCAAATGTGGTTTGAGTGATCCGATCAAAATCTGATCACAATGCGTCTCTACGGGGTTTTTACACTTGGCTTTTTATGCGGACAACTGAAATCCGTGTGAACTTAAAGTAGTTAAATGCATTAATTAAAAAGGGGTGTCCACAAACATTTGGACATATAGCATATCAATTAAATGCAACCAGTCGTCACAGTTTAATGAAGCATTTTTATTCAGTGTACCTCATGGTCATTTGCATCACACCATAACAGGCACTGTAATCACTATGTAAACAGAAAGGCGAGAGTGGGGATGTGTGGATGCGATGCATTGTACAGATTGAAATCAAGCGAATTGAGTGTGCCACTCTGTCGCCAGTGCAGCCAGTAGCGCTGCATCAGATCCCTGGTGTTGATGTCACTGCTCTCTGCGTGCTGCAGCCGCAACATAAGAGCTGTGTGGAAGATGAAGGCTGTCAGTTAGCCTGCAGAGAGGGAGCAGACAGGAAAGCCTCGGGCTGTCTCTCTCCGTCTTCCACGTCCACGTGGAGAGTGACAGGACAGAGAGAGAGAGAGAGAGAGAGAGAGAGAGAGAGAGAGAGAGAGAGAAGATAGACAGAAAGACATCTGACATTTCAGAGCCTCGTCTCCTTCGTTTGCTTTCTGTCTGTTGCCGTCCTTTGCTCTCCCCTCTGTTCCCTGTCCTTCTAATCCCCTTTTCTCTTTCTGCCTGACCTTCTTATGCACCACCCCTTTCTCCTTCCTTCCTCTCTTGCTCTCTCCTCTTCCCACTCTCTTCCTCTTTTGTATCTCTCACTGTCTTTCTTTCTTTTCTTATTTGAAAAGTATTTCTCTCTTTCTCTCTCTCTCTCTCTCTCTCTCTCTCTCTCTCTCTCTCTCTCTCTCTCTCTCTCTCTCTCTCTCTCTCGCCCTTCTATCCCCATCCATCTCCTACTCCTCTACCCCTTTTCTCTCTTTGTCGCTCTCCCTCAATTTCTCTCTACCCCCCCTCCTCCCCCCGCCCCTCTATCCCAAACACCCACAGGAGGTGTGTATCTGTCAGAAGTTGGAGCAGACAGCCCATCCCACAGGCTGCCTCATCCATTCCCACCAGCAGAATGCTGAACAGTGCCGATTGTGTCCCGGGCTGGCCGGCGGTGGGAATTCAGAGAGAGACTCTCACTGCCGAAATGTCTCCTTTTTTAAAGCACTGCATGACAGCTCTGCCGGTGCTGAAGGTCTCTCTGCTTGGTCTTGGGGTGTGTGTTTGTCTGCTGTGGAAGTGTGATGCCTATGTGGTCATTGATTAGTGGATAAAGTGCTCTCAATAGCACAGCTGCTTCTCCAGGTTCCCGAGCGTGAGCTTGATGCAATTCAGATGAAACTGGTTCTTAGCACTAGCAGTGTGGAGGAAGGTGTAAACATAGAGACAACTCATAGAGACAACAATGCATACAGTATACAGTACCAAAAAAGGTTCTCTTGACAAGTGGAGCCCTTTTGGAAGCAATGTGGAACCATAAGTGTAATTTACTGAGATGATTTTTCTGCTTACCTAGAAAGTGGTGATGACCTGAAAGCAAGTTCAGGTGTACATTTTGATCATTTCTTTAGTATTCCCAACATCCTGGCCTCATTAATGCTCTTCTTATTGAACGCAATCAAATTCTTACAGCAATGCTCCAAAATCTAGTAGAAACCCTTCCCTGGACAGTAAAGACAGTCTCCTTCAGATCCCACCAAAGAGTTTCTGTGGGGTTCAACTCAGGTGACTGTGATGACCATCCAAAATTTTCCAGGACTTCTTCTGAAACCAGGCTTTGGTGGACTTTAGGGATCATTATCCTGTTGGAGAATTCAATGACACCCAAGCTTCAGCTTCCTCACAAAAGGCATCACATTTTCCTCTAGGATTTCCTTATATATAAATCCATCATGCCCTCCACACACTGCCAAAGGCACAAACGCAAAGCAGCACCAAAGCATCAATGAGCCACCGCCATGCTTCACTGTATGCTTAGTTTTTCGTCCTCCAGGCATACCGCTGGTCCATAGGCCTGAAAAGTTCCAGTTTTGTTTTATCACTCCATGGAACAAAATCCTAAAACATGTGGAGTGTGGAGTGATGAAACGTGTGGAGTGTGGAGTGATGAAATAAAACTGGAATTTTCAGGACTATGGATCAGCAGAGGAGGATGAAGATGTATTAGGCATCATTTCTATTGGGAGTTGAATAATTTGCCTGATTTATACATATATGATCATACATGCATTCGTGGGCGAAGCTTGGATATGTCAGATTCTCTGCCACAAAAATAAGCCATGTTTCATTTTAATTTCCTAGGAGAGGTTCTACAGGTTCATTTCAAGGTAGTTGAGGGACCAGAGTGGGACTCTACATCTCATAATAAGTGGTTGCCGGATCACTGTTCCCTTTTCAATTGCAGTTTGCTAGAATCTGATTGATGACCAAGTCACAGTAGACTACATCTCTCTCTCTCTCTCTCTCTCTCTCTCTCTCTCTCTCTCTCTCTCTCTCTCTCTCTCTTTCTCTCTTTCTTTCTCTCTCTCTCTCTTTCTCTATACCCAATAGTGCCGAAGGTAAATGCGCTCAGAAACTGAAACGCGCGTGTGTGTGTGTGTGTGTGTGCAAACTGGTCCCCGAGGGCTTCCATCCGTGCTCCTTCTATTTCCCACAGAGGGGTGATGAAGCATAGATACACTCATGCAACAGAGCATGTTCTACCCTTCTCTTTTTATTAAAGCCCCACTCTCTCACTCCGGCGAGGATTTACAGACGTATAAAAGTGCTTTATATCACTCTCACCTCCTTCTACTCCCCCGTCCACTCTCCACCGCTTGCTTTTTTTTTTTTTTCCAGGCAAGACCTGGAAGGATAGCGACAAAACATGAGTGGAGGGAAGAGAAAAAAAGGAGGATGCTGTTGTGCGAGGTTGTGAAATATTGAAGAGATGTGAAAGATTTCAGGCGACGTTTTAATGGAGAGGGGAGCTTTTAATTGCTCCCTTCAAGGTGTTTGCAATTGAGTGCGGAGCAGTCTCCATCACCGAACGACACAGCCCTTTGTTTTAATGGAGGTGGAGAGAGCGAGCGAGAATGAGTGAGAGAGGATATACATCATCCCATCCCTCCGAGCCCTATACCCCTAGGTAGTTGCCATTATCTAGGTAATTGTGTGGAGATCTCCTCTTGTGTTCATCCCGTAGGCATGTAATCTGTATTGAAACAGACTATTTCAAAGAGACACAGTCGTTTAATCTGCATACTGATTCAATTACATTTATTCACAACACTTCTTTACTTATTTCTCTTATATTTAAGAGCCTTTATCCTTCATTTCCCATCACAACTCTCCTGCAGTTGGTTTCTGAGGTCCACTTATGATGTTTGTGAGGGTTTCTGAACCAAACCATGATAAATACAATAATCCTTAACACAGATGACATTTGAGATGATTCAATGTTTAGCATTTTATTCTAAAAATACTGAGTGTTAAATTTTTCTGCAATGTATTAAATACAGTTTTGCATTCCTTTTAATGAAGGATGTCCAACAAGGTTCAGACGCACTGCTCAGACAAGTCAACAGGTGAGTCTGAGTGGATTTCTGCTTAGATAGCAGTGTTGTGTAAGCATGTTGAAGTGTGAAGGGTCATTATGTCTTACTACTGTTGTATAGTTGATTTGTGAGCCAGGAAGAAGAGTCAGGAGACTAGAGATTTCCAGGTGGTACCCAGATCTTCAGGATGTAAACAGATGTGGGTATTTTTAAACATTTGGTCATCTTTAAGACCCCAATGAATCAGTCCTGTGATCTGCAGGTCATGGGAACTTCTTAACCTGGCACTAGAATACCTACCAGACAGACTCTCACAATGTACTGAGCACACACCGAACACACTGAAATGTTGAACTGTCAATTCATATAATAAACCCCATTTAAACCATACCCTTTACATTTACATTTATGGCATTTAGCTGATGCTCTTATCCAGAGCGACTTACAAGCGACTTACTCATATTACAAAGATGGGCCAATGTAGTGTTAGGAGTCTTGCCCAAGGACTCGAACCCTGGTCTCCCATGTGGTGTGGGAGCTCACTGGCAGGTAGTGGTGTTATCTGTTGTGCCACACCAACCACCTTTATATAATAGAATATTCATCACGACTCAACATCCATTTTTTACTTGTTGGTCTTTGAAAAGTAAGTAAGTATGGGCCTGTTTACACTTGGCATTAACATGCCTTTTTATCTGGATAGTATCTGGATCTACTTTGACTGGATTCTGTTTACATTTATCATCCAAATGCATCCCAAGTGTGATCCAAAAGAGAAGGTGGTTTGAGTGATCTAAAAGTAATCCGTTTACAGTGCATCTTGGGGGTGTTCACATCTGGCTTTTCATGCGGACAAGTGAAATTTGAACGTGGAAAAAAAGCAAGAAATACATTTACATTTGAGGCATTTAGCAGATGCTCTTATCCAGACCGATTTACACAAGTGCTTTGATGTTAACTCAGAAAAACATCCTTTACAAAAGCCACAAAAGTCAACATGGAGACCATAATACTTGACACTACACCCCATAAGTGACTTGGGTTGGGTTGGGGTGAAAAATGGTAAGATGTGGTTTGAATACAATAAATATATTTATTTTACACCAGTGTTTCCTAACCTGTCTTTATCCCTTAGACCTAAATAAGCTGTTTAACACAGAAAAATGCTCGGAAATGCTCTGATTGACTCCCTCAATGTCACTTTATACATATACAATACAATGACATTATTCTCTTTGTTAAATCCCAGCCAAGGTCAGAACACTGGGTCATCCACCCCTTGCACCCCTGGAGCATCGAGAGGCTCAAAGGGCCCGACAGTGGCAGCTTAGACCTGGGTATTAACCCCACAACCATGTGATCAATAACCCAGTGCTCTAACAACTAAGCAACCACCACCAATGCATTGTGTCTCGTTCAGAAAGCAGTCCAGGCCATAACACTCCCCATAACCTCTGCATGAACAGGCAGGGCTAAGCTACTCTGCTGAAAAGCCGGGTATATTTAACTGTGTTGGTTTTTGTGTCGTGTTTTTTCACAGGGAGAGCTTTGAGGGACAATAATCAGAAATTTCATTCTTCTTCTCCTCAGCTTTTTCCACCATCAGCACATACTGTTGTTTATTATATTATACCTTGCACACATTCTCTCTGTCTTCCAGCTCTTTATGATTTTGCTCTCCTGTACTCTTTGATTTTCATACACACTGGAGGAAATCTGACAGTGACCTATTTACATTCTGAATTAAAGACCTGCTCTCTCATGTTTGTATAGGTGGAATGGTGGAGCGTGGGACATAAGATCAAAGTTGTTTCAATCTTCTTTTGGGTTTTTATTTAGAATACTTTTAGTTAGGGTGAGTCGGGCTCACATTATTTAAGGTCAGGGTATATTTTTAAATCATAAATATCAGAATTTACAGTCAATTTACAGTCAGACTCTTATACATATTTATATTACCAGTGCGGACCACACCCTAAGGTGGAATGGGAGTGTTTTTTTTTTTTGGGGGGGGGGCAAGAGTTCAGGTCAGTTTTCTGTGGCATGCCTGTGAAGCCTGGCCCCCATAAAGGTGGGCATAAAAGTTTGTTCAGATGGGGATAGACTGTAAGGTGTGGGTGTATATATATATGTGTGTGTGTGTGTGTGTATATACACTAGTATACCATGTTTCACATGGACATAAGTATTCAGACTCTTGAGACACTTGACCACTGGGGGCCTAACATTACTCTTAATTATCTCTGATATCCACCTGTGGTAGATTCAGTTTATTGGACGTGATTTGGAAAGACACACGCCTCTGTCTATAAGGTCTCACAGCTGGCAATCCATATCAGAGCTAAACCCAAGCCATGAGGAGGACAGAACTGCCTGTAGAGCTCAGGGACAGGATTGTGTGGAGGCACAGATCTGAAGACAGGGGAGACAGGAGACAGGAGATATGACCAAGAATCCAATTTTCATTTTGGCTGAGTTCCAAACATGCTGTGTGCAGATGGGAGAAACTTTCAGAAGGTTAACCATCACTGCAGCACTCTACCAATTTGGGTTTATGGCAAAGTGGCCAGACAGAAGCCTCTTCCCTGTAACAGACACATGAAAGCCCACCTAAAAGACTCTCAGACTGTGAGCTGTGTGAACATTTTGGCCTCCATTCTAAGTGTCATGTCTGAAGAAAATCAGTAGAACTGTGTTCTCTGGAAGTATTGTGTTCCATATTTGGGATAAGTGGGGTGTTGGGGATGTTTTTGGGTTGGTGATCATCCAGCATCCTGACTTCATTAAGTTCTCACAGCAATGCTCCAGAATCTAGTACAAAGCCTTCTCTGGACAGTAGAATAGTTACTACCACTACTACTACTAACAAAAGCAGGATAAACTCTTTTTTATACTCTTGATTTTAAAAGAAACAATGAAAGAAATGTGTCCCAATACTTTTGTCCATATAGTGTACATTTAGATGTTAAATACTGGGTGGATAATACTAAATAAAACTATAAAACTCAAAGTGCTACCAGTATCCTCTAGTAAGTATCAGTTGAATCCGGAATAAACAAATGTCCAAATTACCCAATGCTCCTTAACACCTGAACTCACCCCATTTCTGTAGTGGGTTTCTTGCCCATTTCAAAGTGGGCTGGTGTTGTGTATCTGACCCGGCATGCTAAGAGAGCCTTGCGCTCTCATTATGCTTTTCATCTGCTGTCTGTGACCCCGGTGACCTTTGAGCACAGAGACCCGGTGCATAATTAAGCCACGGAGACCCGGGCGCACTTCAGACGTGATGGCCAACAAGGCAGCAAAGCCCAGGCTTTGCTTTAATATAATGCATAATTCCTCACTTTTAGCTGCTTCATGTAACTTACGCCATACAGCATGTGATATGCTATTGCTTTGACACGCATATTCGGAATAAGAATAGTGTGCTTCTGTGGGTTTTACATGTATTACTGCTGGAAAAAACACTGTGCGTTTATCAAAGCTTGGTTCAAAGCAGCTCTCAGCATCCATTGTATTAAACTGTCAGACTCTAGCGAGCTATTCCTTTTCCCCCAGTTCGAGTTTTTACTGTGATAGCAGTGTCATGCTGTGGCATGCATAAGAAAAGATGACCACAAATAAAACATTTTTGATCTTGGTCCTTTGAGGACAGACACTGTGCCTGCACACTTTCTCCAAGCTCGATCAAAGGAATCGAAGTCCCTCATGTACCTCATGTATGTTCCTCAAAGTGATCTAAGACCCTCTGAAAAAATGGCTCTCCTAAATCGTTCTTTAAGTGGGACAGCAGGGTCCGAAATGCAGCAAATCAAGGACCACAAACCTTGTTTTTTAAATGCTCTCTCTTTCTGGAGCATTGTAATAAAAAAAAGGGTAGAACTTGCTGAATTTTGTGCAGTAAAATGGTTTAAATCAGGGTCATTGACTTTGACAGAGGTTAGCTGAGTTAGTCTAGCACATTCCTTTAGTGTTTAAGGCTTTCGCCCTAAATCATACTGGGCCAGATTCATAAACTGCACTTGGCCAGATTTACTGTGATGTAAAGAGATATTAGCAGGGCAGTAACACACAGTGTTCTCATTCATCAATGAGTATTACTGGCCTATTTTGTGTGCTATTAGAAACTCATAACACAACACCATCCTGCAGAAAAATAACACTTGAATGAGTGGCATGCTGGTGCTGTTCCTCAATTTCCTTGCTTTCTACAATGTTCTACAAAAAATATGTTTGGTCACATTTGAAAGTTTTTAGTCAGTTACATATATACACCAACACCGGCTGATTGACCATTATATTTAAAAGCACATTCATTTGTCATGGCATGCTAGGCCAGACACGAAGGGATGAACACTCGCAGAGATGGAATCCAATGCAAGGTGATTTATTCAAACAAACTAACATAAAAAGCAAGAGTGCAAAAAACATAAGCAACAATGAGAGGGGAAAGTGTGAACAAAATCGAAACGTGACGACACAAAGGGCGGCTAGACAAAGCAGGTAGACAAAACATCAAGGCCGACCTAACCTGAAACGGCAGTGTGCTGCTGCGAGCGTAGGTCACCTTGCTGGACGTGGGGAGCCAGTGAATCTTGACAGTGGGCGAGTGAGCCTCGGTGATAACGTGGTTAGCAAGGTGACCTGCTCCTGAAACGTGGATACCCAAAAACGTCTGACCCAACGTCTACCCAACGCTGACCGTAACACACCTACAGTCGTACGAGGAACCTCTCGAGAGACCTCAAGGTTCAAAAATGAACAAAAATGAACAAAAATGAGGCGGAAGTCCTTATTTGGGCCTGTGGGCTGCGGCTCAGTATTGCACCGGGGGAGGGGCGATACAGAGGGGCTGACAACATTTAATATAAAGTATTTTGCATCATCTTTGCACATGCCTCAGCCAATCAGATAAAAAGATTAGTAAAAGTTAAAAAAGTTTACTTGTAATAATTAAGGGAATAATGAAAAAAAGGCCTCAACTCTGTGATGCTATTTTTTCACTTTGCTATATGTTGCTTTACTGTCATCCTATTGTAGCTTTGATTCTGAGATGTGTGGCTTTTCATAATGTAGAAGGTCCATTTTGGCATTCAATCAGGCACCTGTACTCCTGAAAGGCTTCTTTGAGGAATGCCATAGAAGAACCATTTTTGGTTCTATAAAGAACCATGTTTGGATTAGAGATGTGTGGGAAGAACCTCTTAAAAGTTTAAAGAAACTTCACTTGATGTAAACATCTATCACTAATTTAAAGGTTCTTCCTACTTATGCATCTTGCTTCTTAATGGATGCTTCTATGAAATCGCTCAAAGAACCATTTGAAGCATTGAAAGTGTAGTGTTGCTCATTAATATGCATTAGCCCATTAACATATTTATATTGGTAAGATACCCCTCCTTGTCCTGATTGGTGAAATGCTGGGTGGTCCACTTCTGTTGTTTGCTCTCCTGGTGGCAGAGAATGGAGTGGTTATGGGGTGGTTGCAGAGACCAGGCTTTAAAGACTCCTCTGAGAATCTATTTTATTGAATGTGAGGAGAATTTCACTTATTATTACAAAAAGTGTTCGAACATAAAAACCAATAACCCCACCCACAAAGTTTCCCCTTCTATCAAAATTCAAGCACAAAGCACAAAGGGAGGGCAGAGTCTCCTTCATTTCTATTCTTTGACTGTCTGTGTTTTTATCCTAACAGTTTTATTTTCCTCCAAAGGCTTCCAGTTCCTTTCTTGCATTATAATTAAACAGTTTTTTGGCTCATGATTCTTTCCTCTTCCAGCAAATGTTCAAAGCATTTCTATTTATCTGAAACATCAGATTTTCTTTAGAAATTTGGTCTTCATCACGTCCTGTTTAATCTCATCGCTGTTTACAACCATAAAGTGCTTCACAATGGGGATTTTATTGCCTTGACTAATACTCCTACACTATTATAATAATTTGCATTAATAACAATAATTGCTTCTAATGTTTCAGCTAATAGCAATCATTTACTTCTTATGAAGTATCCATGCTGGCTGCCCAAATTGGGCCTTGAAGAAACCTTAAAAGCCCAGAACGACTGAGCTTTGAGAGAACTAAAAGAGTTGTTTGGTCACTTTCCACACTCACTTTCATTCTTATTGCACTTCCAACAAATTTCAGAGGCTTGCCTTTGAGGCAACTTCATATGTGCATGTTTAAAGTAAATAAAAGTCTATGTATGTGTGTTGATGTGTGTGTGTGTGTGTGTGTGCTATCCCGAGCGGTATTGTGTTAAAAGCTGCTTTCATCACATTAGCAGAGCTGTGCTTTGATCCTGCCTTTGACAGCAGAGACGATTGCTGTCCACACATCACATTCAAAGAAGACTGAAGTCAAAAATCCTACTGTTCTCTTTCTTCTGTTGGTCCCACTGTACCTGCTTGCACCTCAAGAGTGGTATTTTTCCCCCCTCTAGAATTTGATATCGCAGACAGATCCGTGACAAAGACTGTCATCTTTTTTCCAACATGTTTATGAATTTCTCTCTCTCTCTCTCTCTCTCTCTCTCTCTCTCTCTCTCTCTCATTCACAGTTTCTGAGTACTCTTCACAAGAATCAGGAAAACACTTTAATTTGAAGAGCATTTTGACAAAGCTTTGTAGCTTTGTGAAAGTTTGAAATATCCATCAGAAAGTTTGGCATCTATACTGGAACTGTATGAGTACAGGTGTGTACTGCATTGTGCTGCATGAGCCCATGTAGACATTAGCACAATGTATTAAGGGTTAACCTTCAAGTTTGTTTAAAGTTGCCAATGCATTTATGGAGTAATTGAAACTCTTTGAAAAATACATACTTGACTTTGTTTGGGGATAAAAAATTCTCAAGCCTATTAATAACCCTGTTATTTTGCCTCTCCAATAAAAAATTAAATACAACCAACCAAAAAAACTAAACTAAAAAAAAACAGCTTTTGTACAGCACCAGCAATGGGCTCAGTGAGCCCATATATTATATCAAAGTTCTCCCAACTTGCATAGTTTGTATATAGGAAAAAATGGCTCTGGTGGTAGAGCAGATTCCCCCTTGAGGGAGCCAGCATTCTGGCCCTGGATTAATCTATAGTGTACCCATGACCCATAACCATACTTATAGTGTATAACTGTACAATTCATGGCAGTTGGGTCATGATAGCAGAACAGAAAGACGTGCATGCCAACAAACAGAAGGCTAGTTATTTTATCACCCTTCTTCAGGGTCAGGGTTAAAGGTCAGTTTAAGGTCAATTTAAAAACATGATGTATTGAGGTCAAGTATGTGTGTATGTGTGCTCGGGTATGATTCAAAGTTTCTCTCTCTGTGTGCATGTGCATCTATGTCTGTGTATGTAGGGCAAGGGCATAGATGTGTGTGTGTTTCTGTGTGTGAGTGTCTTCGTGGTTGTGTATGTGTGCATAAATTCAGTGTGTGTTTGTGTAAGTGTATGTGTCTAGGGTGAGCATATATTTGTGTGTGTGTGTGTGTGTGTGTGTGTATGTGTGTTTGTGAGGTCTGTGAACTTAAGTGTGTATCTAGGGCATGAGCATGCGTGAGTGTGTGTGTGGCTGTGTGTGTGTGATCAGTATTCTGGTTGAGAAGGTTATCTCAGTTGAGGGCTGCTGTCAAATGTGTGTGTGAGACAGCTCTGACAGGCCCGGTGAGAGCCCACCCCTGAGTCAGTCCAGCCCCACCCCTTCCCTCTCACAGGCTGCTCTGACCTGTCAATCAAATGCCCATGACCCTGCGAGATTAAATTACCTAATACTTGAGTCTTTAAGCGATCATGTGACAGATACAATGACGTTGTGTCAGAGTCAGACAGAGAGGAAATGGACAGAGATGTAGTATTCACTATATCAGCCATAACATTAAAGCACCCACCTAACATTGTGTGTCAGCAAAACAGCTCTGACCAGGCATGGACTCCAAAAGGCCTTTGAAGGATTTTGGCATTAGCAGTAAATCTGTTGAGTCCTGATCAGATGGGCTAGCCTTCCCACTAGGCATCCACAAGGGTTGGGGGCCCATGACCCTGTCAGACCCTTTCTTGGACCACGTTTGGTGCATACTGGGAACCCACAAGACCTGTCTGATGTTTTGGAGATGCACTGAACCAGTGGTCTAGTCAGCTGTACGCTGAAGTAATGTGGAGAAAGATCTCAGACTCCAGCTGCTGATGGCAAGCAGCATTACCTGGCCTTAGTCTTGCTATAAAAATATTTATAAGCTGTTATTTTCAGGTTAAATTGCTACACAATGTTGCATAATAAGCTCCGTTACGCTGGTAATGTCAACAACACTACTAACCATCCAGACTTTTAAACGGCTATTTGAAACATAATGGAACTAAGAACTAAGTCTGGCTAATGTGTGAATACAAATGTACTAACTGACCTTTTAGAAAGCGAGAGAGACAAACAGACAGACACACAGGCAGGTGAGACAGACAGGCCGAAGTCAGTGTGTGCTCTGACCTGAAAATGTTATTACAGGTAAAAAACCTTAAAAAAGAGGTCAGTGCTAAATGACTGTAACACAGAAATAGTTTCTTAATGAAGCCTCTGAAAGACAAAATGATCAAATGTCAGAGGAGAGGCTTTTATTTTGGTCTTCTCTCTGAGCCCTGTGAAGGTGGTATAACATTGATCAGTCAATACAGTGCATGCAGGCAGCTGACAGTTATAATAAAAATCTCTTTTCTCATCAGAGGATTTTGGTTACTATGATAAATTTGTGTCGAATCAGTTTTCCTTTGAATTTCTCGGCACATATTTCCCCTTCAGCTAAATGACAAACCAAAGGCTGCCTGCGCAATGATAAATGTCCATGGAGTACGCAGCAGATGTACTGATCTTCCAGCTGCCCTTTCAGCGCACTAGCATTGGGTTATAAAGTGGGTGAATGGCAGCCTCCGTAAATGACTAATCAAATATGAACAAGAGTTAAAGGTCAGGACTGATGTCAATCAAGCCTTCACTCACACGCTTAAATTGCAAATTACAAATATCACAAGCCAGGTCGGGTGAACGAGTGTGGAGCAGTATATAATTGCGTCGATGTCGGGATTGTTTTCTTTTTTCTTTTTTCCCCCAAAAGAACCTTTTTTAATGTTGTATCAACTCAACATTGTATATATGCATTTTCCCCACGGCTTAAAGGTTGCAACCATCTAAGCTTAACATGTTTCATGGAAAAGCAAAATGCTGAAGAATCTAAATTCCACATGAACATGTTAAATGATGTCTTTTGAGCTGACTGATTTCAATTGTGCCGTTATTGTTGCTTGTTTTCTGGTACCCAGGAAACCAAATAGCTGAAAGAATACATGCCATAGAATGCATGCATTCATTGTTTTACATTGTAGTCTGAAGTATGAACAGTAAGTATGTGACTTTGGTTGGGTGAAAAATTCTCAGATGCGGTTTTACAAGTGTATTTACCACCCTGTTACTTTACTTCAGAAGGAAATATGCTGATTTTCTTTTTTACAGTGGGCTCCTGGATAAAAACAAGATAAGCTCTTGTTGCTTTCGTTGGTTGGTTTACAACAGTGTGATAGTCAACAAAGGCATAGAATTAGCTTTTAGCCTTTTTAGCCATGCTTCCATATTTTCCCAATGTAGCCATTACAATTTAGTCTTAAATGCTTTTGCTAGTGGGCTGGGTGTATGTAAAGTTTGGGGTGTAGGTGTAAGACTGTTACATAACAGTTGTAGAGGGGTTGGAATTGGCCTGTTTTAAAGTTTCATTTAACTTCGATTTTGCTTTTGAAGGTTCACAATTTGTCATTTCTATGTACTGGACTCCACTTATTTAACTACACTAAGGTTAACACTGTTTTCCATTCTAGATTACCTTTAATTAGTCAGTTTGTTAATGGTAATGTGCAGCTTGTGTAACAACTGTTTGTGTGAGCATGGGTTGTGTTCTGCTTTGTTAACCTGTTATAACATGAGCTATACGATAGCATGATCAAAACAATCTTGCCATCTCCTTTGAAAACTCACTGGTCACTCCATCTACAGAAGATGGAAGCCTTGCTGTAGTCATGGATGATCAGTTATTGTTCTCAAGTCATGTTGCAAACATAACTTGGCCATGTAGATTTCTCCTGTACAACATCCAGAGAATTCAACCCTTCCTCTCTAGAGAGACCACCCAGGTGCTCGTTCAGTCTCTCGTCACTTCCAGACTTGACTACTGCAACTCTCTTCTGGCTGGTCTCCCTTTGCGCACCATCAGACCCCTGCAACTTATCTAGAATGCTGCGGCATGGGTCATCTTCAATGTTTCTAAGTTCAGCCATGTCACTCCACTGCTGCGTTCACTTTACTGGCTCCCTGTAGCTGCTGCCTGCATCAGGTTTAAAACCCTTTGGTCTACGAAGCCAAGAGTGGACAAGCCCCTCCGTATTTGATGGCAATGGTCAAAACGCTGTCTTCAAACGCAGACTGAAGACCCACTGCTTCCAAAAGTACTATGGTCTCCATATTGACTTGTGTTTAGTAGTGTCTAAGCTTAGAGGTATAATTGAATTTGTAGTCTATTCAAACTAGCTGAGGTTTTTCTTGGGTAAATAGCGAAGCACTTTTGTAAGTCACTCTGGAGTGTCTGCTAAATGTTTTAAATGTAAATGTAAATCTATGTACATAACCAGGACAGCTTAAAATGACAACCATCATTTCCAGAATTATATGAAATACAAAACAAGATTGGCAGACAAATAAATTTGCCACATGCATGGTTATCTTTCTAACATTAGGTTATGTGTCCATCCTGTGTCCATGTAAGGATTACACCATTGATAGGAGTTCCTCTATCCAGTCATGTGAGTAAACTCTATCACAAACTGCATACAAATTTCAGCTAGATGTTTTGGGTGCCTCAGCATTTCACCTGCTGTTCCAGATAGAGGATTGGGATTGTAGTCTGGTGATTTTGTTGGTCAGTAAAAGCAACCCAGCATTGAACCAGTCACACATATATTTGGACCTGTAAACCCTTTGGTTGTCAACCTGGAATGTAGGAGTGTCAACATTGAAGTCTGCTTGGAAATGAGGCATGCAGTTACTGGAAGAGTGGGCCAAAATTGGCAGGGAAGATATTCAAGTCTCAAGTGTAATCCTTACTTGACAGAAAAGTTGCTGTCAGGAAGTCAAGAAGCCACATAAGCAGGTTTTAGAAAATAAATGATTAATGACTAATTTGTTAATGAAGTTCTTTTCTTTTACTTTTACATTTACATTTAAGACATTTAGCAGATGCTATCATCCAGAGTGACTTCCAAAAGTGCTTCACTGTTTACTTAAGAATAACCTCAGCTAGTTTGAAAAGGCAAAAAATTCAAAGATACCTCTAAATTTAGACACTGCTAAACACAAGTCAATAAGGAGACCACTCTGCTATTCGCCCAAGTATTCTCTGAAGAGCAGGGTCTTCAGTCTGCATTTGAAGACGTTGAGTGACTCTACTGTTTGGACACCCAGGGGAAGCTCATTCCACCACTTTGTCTTCCGTGGATTTTGAGGGATGGCGGGTCGAGCCGAGCCATACTTGAAGCTCGAAGGGCTCTTGATGCAGTTTGGCTTTTGACCATTGCCATCAAGTAATGTACCTAATGTACTCACCAATCTACTGTTGCCATCAAATAAGGTACATTTTCAATTGTGGCAAAAAAAAAAAAAAAAAAAAGCCCACTAAAGACCCTTGAACCAGGGCTGGGTTTCCTGAAGGCATGAAGTTCCCTGAAGTTAACACCACCTTAAATGCTCTCTGTACCAGTTAAGCTAGGGTTAACACTTAGATGCTTCTGAGGAACTTGACCCACAACATCAGCGGATTCACACGCTGATGTACTGTTGCAATAAACAACACAGTTCCCTGAAAAAACTCTACTTTTCTTAACATCTCCATAACATAATGGCTGGAGATTGTTCTGTAAGTGCATGCAGTGTTCTCTTGCTCCCTTTATAAGCTCGATCTGATTCTCTTTGATTATGCCTGCTTATTGTTAAACCAGGCCCAGAATGACTTTTAATGTACATTAGAAACACACATCACTGCTGGATATCTCTGTAGTGGACCCAACCAGTGTTCTGAACTGGTAGCTGTCCCATATATTTGAATGCAATCAAAAGGAACTGTACTGCAGACTGGGGTGAAGAATATCTAAGCTTTTTTATATAGAAAAGAAAGTTCTCTCCTTAGTTTATCACCACCAATTTCATAACCCTTCTGAATATTTTAATATTCAAAGCCTGAGGCACCTCGCCTGAACTCATACTTAATATACGCTATCATTAAAGGCAGTTAATAACATGGCGTTGGCATCAGCATAATGCTTGAGTGTAGCAAAATACAAAATGCAGAAAGCTGCAGCTAAAAATGAATGAGCAGAAGCAGCTGTTTCGGGCTGCGTCACATTCAAACAAAACCCAGCAGTGTCCAATGATGCACGATGGACTTTTGTCTGTGATGCATTCATTCTGCCGGCCGACGTTTGGCTGAAAAGCGGCTTATGCTATTTACTCACCAACATCAGACTAAACACAGGGAAATGTGAGGCTTTTCAATCCCCAGCTTGAAGCATTCGAGAGTCGGACAATAGGCCCGAGGACAGTACGCCGTGGCAACGACTCAGATTTCATTCAGCTGTATGAAAATGCTGTAATTGCAGCTTGGCTCATTGGCCCTATAAATTCATGTGATTACTGTCCACTATCTCCACTCCAAAATGGGTAAATGACAACATAACTAACAATTGTGCAAAACCGAACTGTCAAAAGTAGCTTCGTAATTATGCCTGCCATTAAAACAACAACAAAAAAACAAGTGGAGAAACACATTTAAATGGCTGTGCAGTTGCTGTTTCTGGCTCTTTTTAATCAGACCCAGCCTAATAAAAGTAATGTCTTCATTATTAGGCAAAGCGCCTGAAGAACACTTAAAGGGAGAAGAGTGAAATTGATTTCCCATTACCTTCGTGTTTCAGAAGGACATTAAAAGTCATAGTTAAAGTTTATCAATTTTCATGGTAAACATAAAGCTGACCCAGATATGTTCAGATGTTCTGTAGCTTCAAACGCCTGCATGCAGTATGAGAATCCTCCCGCGGTGTACTCCGCGTTCATCATGCATGAGCTCCCACTCTAGACGCGGCTCTGAATCTCTGAAGGGCTGCAGACCTGTCAAAGATGGGGCTGTATTCGTAGAGTCGCAATAAGTATTATATCAGCCATCGTGTTCGTTTTTTGCAAATATCTGGTGAATCAATATGAGATGTGTTCTGATGTTTAAAAGGTGATACACATAAAGGTTTGCTTTGCTGCTGTTGCTGTTGTTAAGCAAACACTTAATAGACAGAAGTATGTGGACTGCCTCTCCACCAGAATTTCTTCTGAAGTCATGGGTATTATAAGGAGTATTTAATAGCAAATAAGGTGTGTGCACCCTCTTTTCTACGGTAAGAGCCTGTAGTCTTCAGGGAAGATGTTTGCACACCAGATGTTGGCTGGCGAGGTCAGCTACTAGAGAATAATGCAAGTGTTTACAAGTGAAATCAATGTCGCAGACAAATTTCCAGTATTGGAATACAATTATGCAAGTCTTCCTAGAATTGCAACAGACTCCCATCATCTTGATCATTTGGTGTAGGGTGGTCAGGATAACCACCTTAACTCAATCTCAATCTCATTGTGTATTTTTAAAAGGAGTGAGGAAACTGGAGCATCTGGAGAAAACTTGCCCAGACACAGGGAAAACACGCCAAACACCTCACAGACAGTGACCTCAGTAGGGGTTGAACCCGCAACCCCAGACCCCTGGAGCTGTGTGACACATACACTTACCTGCAGCGCCAATAAGTTCAACCGTGTTTAATACTTTGACATGAGTTCATGACATGTTCATTGTCTCGGCTCATGTAAATTGTGAAGTGGACGTTGTAAACAACCAATAGGTGAGCTCTATCTCACAGACCTTTCTCTCCCCATTCATTTCACCAGGGTCAAGTCAACATTCTGCAGCGTTGTTTTTCCCGAACAAACAGACAAACCGTGGCCACAGCTGCCTCTGTTTCTGCTCCATTGCTTAACAGTGTTTCTTCTTGTCAATTTTCCAACAGGAGCATGATGGGAAAGGAATCTAATTGCAGTCTTGCTTATAGTGACCCTTCAGGTTCTTAGTGTTTGCAAAATCATAGTCTTTTTGAGTAAGTAGATGTAAGAAAGTGTCAGACTAGTCTTTAATCTAGAATCTAGTGTATGGTTAGCATAAGAAAAATGCAAGAGCTGGAGGAGGTGGAGAGGCTCCAGTAGACAGTAGAAGAAGCATACAGTCTGGTGAAGAGAAAAGTGAGAGAAAAAAAAAGGTGGAGAGAAGAAGGACAGATCCAAAGCGAACACTGAGAAGCTGAAAGGAAGGACCAAGAATCTGAAAGGCTTTCAGACTGGAGTTTGACCTACAGCTTCAAACAGAAAGCAGAGGTAAGCTGGAGAGAGTCTGGGCTCGGCTGAAAGAGAACAGACAGCACATCCAGGTTGAGCGGAAGAAAAGTAGAGAGAGAAAGAGCAGACTGTGAGAGTGAGAGGCCCAGGAAGCTTCAGTGAGGAAGGAGATGGAGGCTTCAGAGGAGAAAATGATAGCCCTGAAACTGGACAGGAGGACAGTAGACAAGAAAGAGTTGATGGAAATGCAGGAATTAGATCATTTTCTAATTTCTTTGAATGAATACATTTACTGCAGTAAAATGTCATTTTTTCTGGGGTTTATTGCATCATACGGTGCAGTCAAAAGCCTGTAACTGTTATGCCCTCCTCTGTGTTTGTGCATCTTACAGGATATTACAGGTGTAGAATATAACAGAATTGTCTTCGCAATGTGACTGTGTGATGTGATTCCATCAGCTTTTCCATACAGCAAAAGTATGACAAAAACCTCCTGCCTCCAAAACACCAACTTTACAGAATAGGGAGAAACCTCCTGAACTTTCAATGGAAGTCAATGTAAAAGATTTGACCCCAGGTCATTCTTGGGCATTCTATTGGTTCATTCATTATGGAAAACTGCCAGCTTGTGGGTAAATATTCTGCCATATCCTGTGGAGAAGGCTTTTCTCAAGTATGGATGCACTTGAAATCCATTATTTGTATAAAATGACTTTATTACTATAAGTGGGTAATAAGATTATGAGGTTATTATCATGTTTTTTGAAGGTGACAGCAGTATGCAAATCAAGTAGCCACTCCCACCTCAGTCATTCATGCCAAGGGTACTAATCCCGTGCAAATCGGTCATAAATTTTACAGATGTCCTGGAGTAATGTAGTAAAACTAATCCCGTCTGAATAGGGCTAACGTTTTCTCCTTATCCAAATGAAAATAAATAAATATAAATGGATGTATCTCACGTTATTCCGCTATTTTGAGTTGCTGATTATATTCGTTGGCAACTTTGAGTTGAATACACTTTTGAAAATTGAGTTTCAAAATTTGAGTCAGTTTCCATTGGCAAATGGACAGTGATTGGACAATGCTAATGTTGGATTTATTCATATCTCTCATACTGATGTTTCTCAGCAAGTCCAAGTCCTGGTATTATCTATTTGCATATTGGGACTGTCCTGCCCCCTCAGTCACCATCAGAGTGTACTCATTCCCCCTGGGTGCCTTCTCTAAGAGTATTAGATGAGTTTTCATGTAATGCTTGACAGCTTGGCCAGAGTGTTGAAGGCTCCAAGTAATCTTACCTACCCACCCAATACACATCTTCTTCAGCCTGCTGCAATCAGGGAGGAGACTGCAGTGTCTCCAGGCTAGAACCAGCAGACTGAGGGACATCTCAATCCACCAGACAATCCCCCCCGTCCTGCCTCCCCTTCTTATTTCACCCCCTTAATATACAAACTTTGGATCCTGCACACGAAAAACACACAAACTCAGTACTGAACTCTGCATCATCAAGAACTGGTTATGCACACGTCACTTTAAGAGTCTATAAGCTCTGATTTGCACTACTGTTTATATTTGCACTGACCATACCATGATTTTTAATTTGCTGCATGTCACTTACTTTGTATGTCATTTCAGGGACCTCTATACATATTCATACACTTCATTGCTGCATATGCCACTTCTGATGTCAATGTCAGGGACCTCTATATTATTATATATACAAACATTAAATAACTCAATTTAAATATTTGATGTTTATTGTTGCACCATGGATCTGAGAGTAGTGTAATTTCAATGTCCTCTTCATATTGCAGTTTAGACAATAAAGCTGCCTTTGACTTTTAATGGTTTTGATGTATGGACTCTTGAGGTGGTAGGTCCATTGTTTTAAGAACACCAGAGGTCTTTTTGTTCTTTTTCTATTCTCATTAAGGGCTTTTTGATCTTTTCAGACCCACAGTGTTGAGTCATCTCCTCACAGTGGAAGGATGGACCGAAACACCTGTGGATTTCTCTTAGCTGTGAAGCGAGAGTGGAGCTTGATTTTCTCCTCTCCATCCAAAAGATGAAAGCTTTAAGTGCTGTTTGTCTGATAGGGACAGTTAGGTGCTCTAGCAGGTCTTGCATGGTTCTTTGGAGTCCCATTTTCTCTATATCTTCGAATTACTTTTTGAGCCTCAGTTTTGGAAACCTTATTTGACTCAGAAATAGCTCCTGCCTCCAGTGGCAGAAAGACTGAGCAGGAGAAATAGACAACCCCCTAGTGTTAATGTGTGCACATTTGCAGTAATAAATGTAGTTCTCACCTAGTTGCTTGGCAACACAGTAATATACTCCATCCTTTTACCTGATGCGCTTCTTGCCTGGCAGAGTGGACGCGCAGGCCCTTGCCTGGCACTCATCAGGGTTAAGTCGATAGCAGGCAGGGGGAGCGTGGAGGCCGTGTGTGTGGAGCGCAGCGTGTGTGTGTGTGTGCATGTTTCTACCTGAGCTGAAATGCTGTAGTCGGCCCTGCAGGAGACTCAGCAGGCCAAGAGGAAAACAGCCTGCTAAACCAACACACTCTCCCCAGGACTCTCCCACCCTGAGACCACCAAGCCCAGCATGTGTGTATGCCTAAACACAAAGAGAGAGAAAGGGAGAGGATTTTAGAGCCTCGTCATGGTAGATAATCAAACTGCTGAGGATGCTTTTCAATACTGAAAAAACAAACATGACTTTACAGGATATTCACTCAATAAGCATTTTATTAGGAACACTACAATGGACCCAGTGTTGTCTTCTACTGTTGCAGCCCATACTCTACTAAAAAATCTAAAGGTGCTACAAAAGCTTGAGAAGACCCAGTTTTGGTGTGATCTTTAAATTGATTAAGAACCTTTGCATCAAAAATGAGTTTTTAGGGTCATTTAAAAGTTCTTCACACTCACACATCTCTAGAAACATGGTTCTTCATGCAACCAAAACTGGTTCTTCTATGGCATCAAAGGTAAAGGTGCACATATTTGTCACTATACAGTGTACACCGTACAGTGTCCTCCGCATTTAACCCATCTGTGGTAGTGAACACACACTCACACTAGTGCACTAGGGGCAGTGAGTACACACACCCAGAGTGGTGGAAAGCCAACTGCAGCGCCCGGGGAGCAGCGAAATGTGTCCTCCGCATTTAACCCATCTGTGGTAGTGAACACACACTAGTGCACTAGGGGCAGTGAATACACACACCCAGAGTGGTGGACAGCCAACTCCAGCGCCCGGGGAGCAGAGAGGGTAAAGGGCCTTGCTCAAGCTTGCCAAGCCCGGGAATCAAACCCACAACCCTGTTATCGATAGCCCGGCGCTCTAACCGCTGAGCCACCACTGCCCACAAAAGCATCAGGTCCCACTGAGATCAATCAAAGACCTATTTGTAGCACCCTTATTTTTAAGAGTGCAGCTAGAATTTTTTGGTTCTGAATGTTACGTGACTTAGAACATGCAATCTGTCAGGTTTTCTGGATGTTTCAGGAAATGGGCTTTTCACATTTGGTAGGCATATTTCAAAAGGTAATGCAAGTTGTGATGGTGGGTTAGGCCAGACAATGAGGGACGAACACTCGCAGAGATGGATTCATTATTCAGTAGTTTAAACAAATTAAACAAAACACAAGATAAAACAAGGGGGCAAAATAAGGCACCAGAAGCAGCAGCCACAGGGCATAAACGTGAACACAACACAAACTTGACAAACAAGAGGGCGAAAACAAACACACCTGAGACTGGGGGTTTAGCTGGTGGACCAGTTACTTAGCAAGAACGGCTAGGCCAACCAAACCTGGCACTGCTGCGTGAGCGTGGGTCGCTAGCTGGAACGAGAGTCGTGAGTATCTCTTGGCTGAGAGCGAGCACGCCTCGCTGAGTCCTTGAATGGCTGTGTGGCCTGCTCGCGAACGAGGACATAGATCAGAAGCTGGCCTTAACACACAGTGGGCAGTACCGGGAACCTCTCGGGTTACCTCAAGGTTCCAGGCATGCGATTCTCAACGTCGAACTAAGACGTCGAAGCTCCATAAGTACCCCCAAATCCCAGGTGTAACTCATACACATGAAACTAGACACACTGAATCAAACATTAACACAAATAAACATGAACGGAAACACATGAAACAAACGAAGCGGAAGTCCTTATTTGGGCCTGTGGGCGGCAGCTCGGCATTGCCTCCTTTAGAGGGCGTGATACAGAGGGGCTGACACAAGTGCATCATTTCAACTTTTATTACCAGTTAAAGCAGAAGAAAATTCTATTCTGTGTTTAAATAAATGCTTCAATTATTAGGCTTGGAAAACATCTCATGACGCAGTCAATATATATTACTTATCAGTGTGATATCACAAAAATGTGATATATTTTGTATTTATTGTACACTGAAAAAACAACCATGTCATTCATTTAAAGTGTATTTTTTTCTGTTTTCTGGTTGAAACCTGTTTTGTTTAGTTTGTCTACAAGCAAAATAGCATCCCTCTTAAGAAATTTTAAAGCAATAATTTTACTGAAATGATGTTTTTACTTCAAGCCAAAGGCTGACATGACCTCATGACCTCATGACCTCATGGCAACATATCAGTTTTGCTGTCCACTATTACATCACTCTGAAAAAGAAGTCCATCTGTTGTAGACCTAGAAGTTTGCTAAAGTCTGTTGTGCATAAAGCTGGATGTATCTCATGTTATTCTGCTATTTTGAGTTGCTGATTATATTTGTTGGCAACTTTGAGTTGAATACACTTTTGAAAATTGAGTTTAATTGGTTTCCATTGGCAAATGGACAGTGATTGGACAATGCAATATTAATGCAAAAAAACACAAAAATAAAAACTGATGTTGGATTTACTCATTTCTCTCATAACGATGTTTCAGTAACTGACTCCAGATTCAGGTCACTTTTCCAGTTGGGTCCTGGTATTACCTATTTGCATATTGGGCATGTCCTGCCCCCTCAGTCACCATCAGAGTGTACTCATTCCCCCTGGGTGCCTTCTCTTAGAGTATTAGATGAGTTTTCATGTAATGCTTGACAGCTTGGCCAGAGTGTTGAAGGCTGTATAAGCAAGTTGTTGTTTGAGAGGAGCCGTGTTCACTTTTAACTAGTTCTGATGTCTGTGTTTTTTCAGCGGATTAATGTCAAAGGATCACCTGAAGTATTATTTAAAGAAATGCAAGTGAATAATTGATGTCTACACAACCTGAAGCTGTTGGCCCATATCTGAATGGTTTTATGCATTGCACTGCTGCCACTCATTTGGCTGTTTAGCCAACTGCATGAATGAGTATTAGGTTCCTTATGTTTCTAATGAATTGCCTACTGAGTGTACATGTATTAGGAAATATTTACCAGTGACTTGAACAATGTATGTATGTATGTAATGGCAGGGGATCATTATATGAGTCTAATTTGAGATAGTGCTTAATGAGTTTAAAAAATGTTCAGTGTTTTGTTGAGTAAAACTCAGGAACTTTTCCAATTGGCTCTTGGTTAATCTATTTGCATTCTGGGAGTGTCCTGCACCTTCAGTCACCGTCAGCGTGTAATCATTCCCTTCCAGGTACCTTCTCTTAGACAATCTATTGCGTTTAATGGAAAGGTTAACTCTCTGCCCTTAGTGTTGAAGGTTGTGTTGCTCAGACTGGCTGTATGCAGTTTGAGAACTGCATTGCTCTCTCTTGCATTAACATGTAATTATCAACAATGGGTTTCAGATGTATTGTGTAGACAAGTGCAAGCTTTGCTGTTTGTAAGACTCCTTTATTCAGTGTATGATCTTGATTTCATATTTGCAACACACTGTAAAACTACACCTCTTAATGGAATAATGAAGTTAGTGGAACTTAAATACTACAGAAATGTGATATTTTGAGTTGAGGTGTATTATACAAACTGAGGGAACTGAGTCAACTGTGTTGGTTTATTGTAATACTGTGGCTTGTGGTACCACCTATTTACCTATTTGCATGTTGGGTGTGTCACACCCCCCCCCTCTCACTCACTATCATTGTGTTGTCATTCCCCCCCCCCGGCTACCTTTCCCATGGTTGGTCTGATGGTTTATGTGTTCAAGTGACAATGTGTGGCTGCTGTGCTGAAGGGTGTAAGGGCAAATTCTCTGTTTCCGGCTGCATGCATTCATGTGCTACTGTGCTAGTTCCTAAACAAGTGTGTGATAGTAGTTGGTGTTGATTGAGTTAGTTGGGTGTACTGTCCTAAATGGAGGCAAGTCCTTTTAAGCTGTAAAATCAAAGAGGGGATTATATGGAGGGTTTTAGTTGGCTGCTGGTTTTCCATATCAGTTATGATTTTTATCCAAACATGAATGCATAGTGTTTTTTTAACTCAAATAAATGATGTGTTTGTAATACTTCATTATTTCTTGTAAACACAATGCAATTTGTTTTGTACACAAAGTACATTCTGGCTTGGCCACACCCACAACTTATTTTATTGGCCACTGGCAGTTTGGGGTTTGGTGATGCATTAGCATACCTTATGTTGAGGCATGATTAGTCAAGCACAAACCATTCCACACATTTTGCATATCGGGGAGGTCTTTCTCCCCTTGCTCACTGTCAGTGTGTTGTAGTGCCCCCACACTACAATCATACAATGTTACATTTTGTATGATTTTTGCTGCTAAGTGTGGCTTTATGTTGGCTGGTTGCTGCTGTGCTTTCTTAAGTAATAGTTCTCAGTTGTTTTATCAGCTTTTGTGAAGTCAGTAGTTGCTCGTATCGGTTGGTTTAGGTTCAGATAAGTGTAAACAATTCAGTAAGCTCTATATGTGTTTATGTGTTTGTTATATTAGTTTATTTGGAATTAAAAGTAATTCAAATGATTACATGGAACATTATTCTTGTAAGTTGGATTGGCCAAATTTAGTTGCATTTTTGTCCCATTCGATTTGTGCACTTCCAAAAATATTTTCATGTAAAAAAAAAGACTGACCATAAACAAATAAAGGATTTTTTAAGGATTCCTTCCTCTCATTGTTTATTAGTATCAGTAGTAGTAGGAGCAGTAGCAGCAGTGGCCAAGTGATTAGAGCACTGGATTATTGATCACAGGGTTGTGGATTCGATACTCAGATCCACTAAGCCACCACTGTTGGACCCTTGAACAAGACCCTTAACCCTCTCTGCTCCAGGGGTGCTGTCAGACCTTTAAATGCCCAAATAAAGAGTTATAACAGTGAGGAAATAGGAGCCTGCTAACAGGTTTGTGGAGTTAGTGGGTTAACAGTATTTATCACAGTCTAAAGTTCATTATTATTTAATCCCAACATAAAAAGTAATGCAAAATTATTCTTAAGGTAGTGACATTAGAATGCTGAGGAACAGGTGTGCTGAGTTGGCTTAGCCCATTTTAAGGCCTTTGATTTTTTTGACCTGAAACAATGCAAACATATTATACAAAATAACTGAAATCTGAAGTATCATGAATTCTCAACAACGCTTTTGTCTGTCCAGTGCTTAAAGAGGGGTTGTGGAGGGAAAGGATTGCAAAGCCGGGCAGAAGATGAGCTCTGGTGAACAGACGAGAGAGATGATAGGAGCAGGGAGGGGTTTTGGCATTTGAGAGGTCTTTTCATGTCCACATTTGCAGCGAACGACTGCACATTTGAGCTGAAAGCCTTTTGGACCTCATTTGTAACACTGTCAGAGGCTGCTCCATGTGCTGCTGATATACTAACGACCTCTGAGAGAGATAGAGAGATAGAGAGAGAAAGAGGGAGTTTAGAAAATAGGTGGAAAGAGAGGGAGAGAGAAAAAAAGATGTAGTTAGGTATGAGAAAAAGAGGGCAAACATCCATATGGCTATCAAGCCAACACGTTTCCACTTTGATCCGTCGATGAGAGTATGAGCTTTTACAGGGAAATGTCAAACCAAATCAACCCCCCACTGCCACACACACACACACACACATACACAAGGAACATTGTGCAGCTGAACTTCACACACAAGAGCTGGAAAAAATAAAGAAACTGAAGCTGCAGTCTAAAAATGAAGACAGTTTTTGCTCCCCGGGTAAACAGTCTATGTCATTTCTGTATGTTTGAGCACAGAGGAGATGGTGAGTGGTGGGCAAATTTATGTTCTGATTGCCTTGGCAGTGACCACTGCAGTGTTTGGCACTGTGGTGCAGAATTCACCCCTGGCACAACACCACACTTTTGACTTCTCAATAACAAGTAAATGAATGTAATCGAGGGCGTGTGAGTCCCAGGGTGAGTTTATGTCTCTTTATGTCTTTTTGGTTGTGAGAGGGAACCAGGGAGACAAGGAGACATGCTAATGTTACCTTAGCCTACAGAGAATGTGATAGGACTGTTCGTTAGGAAGGTTAGCCTGTAACATTACAGAAATAATGTTGCAGGATCATTCTAAAAATGCATGGTTTGCATCCCAACATTATCAGAATGCTTCATACACAACATTATGGAAGCATATAAAGTAACTTACCAAATACTAAAAATACAATAAATCAAATGCAGTACAATAAAAACATGGATACAACTAATAATATATGTATAAATCATATTTAATGAAAGTTTCATAAAACTAAATTTCCAAACTTAAGAATCTGAGCATTTATTTAAACAAAATATTAAAATATTAGAATATTTTCAGAATTTACACTGATAATAAAACAAGGGTAAATAGTGAACTTGCATTACTTTTTAAATATGGCTACCAAATCCCATATTCAATTGTGAGAATAAACTAATAAAAATAAAACCAAAGTTAAATAAAAAAAGTAATAAAAACTTCCAGAAAACTTCACAAACTCTACAAACACTGTAAATAATTGCTGTGAAATAATGTTTATTTATTTTGTTATTTATTCTGTGTTTGTATTGTGTACCTATAACTTAAACTTCAAGTTACTGTAAAATCAAAGCCCAGTTAAGTTAAAAAAGATAAGTGGAACTCCTTTGTTCTCTCATTTACTAAACAGTTAACATTAACAGTAAAACACAGGAGCACAGAGCTAGCACAGACATCAGCAACTTAGGCTTACATACTATAACAATGAACCACAATAACCAACACA